>NC_142812.1:7399592-7465480 GCF_049724085.1 Artemia sp. Qi Xiang Cuo | reverse complement strand
TGGAAACAGACTGTCAGAAGGACAAAAAAGTTTCAATTACCGAATATCAACAGCTCGGCGTTTAGTTGAAAATACTATTGGTATGCTGGTTCAGAGTATTTCGAACCGAAATCTTGACACAGCCAAAAAAAGTAAAGGCAATAATTACTGCTTCTATGTGCCTTCATAATTTTATTATTTCAGTTAGAGGAGCTCCAACTGATATTCAGGAGCAGTCAATGGGAAGTGGGGTTTCTGAGCTTGGGAGGGTTGGGAGCAACAATTCTTCTAGAACAAACCAAGATCTGAGAAATAGATTAATGCAATATTTTTTATCTGTAGAGGGTGCTTTTCCTTGGCAACAAGAAAAAGCATTGAGAGGCTCATTTTAAATAGTGCATAAATATTTTACATCACACCCATATCCAGGATCTTTTTTTGGGGAGGGGGTGGGTAGTTAGAAAAGAAGCATAACAAATTTCCCTATATGTATTTTTGCGTATTTTTAAGTTGCTTATATGTATTTGATAGATTTTTAAGTTTGCTTCTGAATATTTTCTGTGCTTAAATGTCAGAAACAATAAAAAAAATATTTATGGTTTTACTAATTTGCACAATTTTAAATCAATTAGTTGCAAAACTTTTAATTCATCTTCAATTACTAAAAATTACCATTTATTATGTAAATTTTGGAATTTTATTCTCCAAAAAAATTATACTTACAACTCTGCATAATTGTAGCCCCCAAGCAATGGGGCTTTACAGGCCTTTTAAAAATGAGTCTATATATCGAGACTTTAAGTAAAAATGTATAGATAGCCTGAATATATAGAGAAAACATTTTAGGAAATTATGAAGTGACTGAGATAACAGATTTCCTTACACGTATTTTTAAGTTGCTTATATGTATTTGATGTGTTTTTAAGTTTGCTTCTGAATATTATCTCTGCTTAAATGTCAGAAACAATAAAAATATTTATGGTTTTATAAATTTTCACAATTTTGAATTAATTATTTGCAAAGCTTTTAATTCATCTTCAATTCCTAAAATATACCATTAATTATGTAAATTTTGGAATTTTATTCTGCAAAAAATTATACTTACAACTCTACATAATTTTGTGTGGTCACGTGTGCCCAACTGCTTCATCAGTCCCCCATCTAAAAAACAATCTTTTTCTAAAACATATATTATTCGAGACCAGTGTTTAACATGGGACCTTTGTCTTTTTCCTATGCTTTTTGAAATAATGGGGGTTTACAGTCATTTCAAAAATGAGTCCATATATAAGGAATTTAAGAATAAATCTATAGATAGCCTGAATATATAGAGAAAATATTTTAGTAAATTATGAAGTTACTAAAGATCAAAATATAATAATAAAATTACATAAAAAGGTAAAAAGGATTTCAATTATGTTTTTGTATGTTCCAATACAGCATTCATGATTTTTACATGGCACTGCAATTTCTCCTCTGCTGGCATATTTCTCATAAATGATACAAGAGACATAAGAAAATGTTGATCTTCATCAAGAGTTGTTTATTTATTTTGATTCCTCTTTTGTTTTTCATTTAAGTATTCAAGAATTTCTTCATCAGTTTAAGATGCAGCACATCCCACTGTTTTATTCCACTTTCTTTTTCTAATGTTTGAATTTTCTTGAAAAACTTCATCTGGAGTGCTAGAAGTTGACGGGTGAGGACTTTCTTGTTGGAACAGCGACGATTCCTCTGAATGACTAATATCACAATCAATTTCCTCAGTGTAGTCGTCCTCTCCTTCTGCAATCACATTGATGACAGGCAATGCAGATGCACAGTTACATAAACAAAAATAATGATTAGAAACAAGGCTGCAAATGAATATGAATGGACTATCTTGAAATAAATAAATTAGATTGATATGTTCTCGTGACATCACATTACTATTTTTTATTTGCATTTCGATAGTCCATTTTTACTTTCATAGATACAAACTCATTTTAGTACTCCATTTTTACTTTCATATATTTTATTTCTGTATGTCATTTTCAGCTTTGTGTTCAGAATTCCTAAATTTAAAAATCCTTAAACAGCAATCATGATGCCAATAAACAATTATTGTAATAGTAATTTAAACATAAATTAATCAATACCTTTAAAATTGCTACTTAACACATTTTATTTAGGACATGCAAACTGCAAACTTAATAATCTGTATTGGCTAACATTTCATTCTTTGTGACAACTTTCTAAGCAATCCCTGATTGACAATGAGCTCAAAGAAGTAAAATTATTGCATTCCTGCAAAATATGAACAATGAGTCTATTGAGTATATACAAGCCTGCCACATGGCTGTGCCAGGGCCCAACAGCAAAGTTGCCCTGCAAATTAAGTAATATATATATTTCTTTATATATACAATTCTATACCAATGGTTTTCCTGTTCCTATCAATGATTATATCTTGTAAAAAATCCATTCTTCACATCAATGCTTGGTTTTCTGCCTTCATGGTAGAAGCTGCAGAACCACTGGGCAGTCTTGAAATTTTTCTTAGTTGTATATATCTCTCTCTCAGACTGACCCATCTTTTTTGAAGCTCTGTAACTACAAGAAAGAAGTAAATGAAGACATGATTTCACAAAGAATTATTTCAAGTGTAGTAGATCATTCAATTTAACTTGTTATATCTGATTTCACTTCCAAAATTGATGATTAAATAGCTTTATACGTAAAAAGAAGAAATGGGGGTTCATTTCTTCCTAACATTAACCCAGCAGCTTTAATATTTAGCAAAAAAAAGAAAAAAAACAGTTATATTTAAATATTCTTGCTTGAATTCCAGGGCTTTGATAATCAGAATCATGCAGCATTACAAAACATTTTTTAACCATTTTTATTGAAAAATCCTTTATTTGGTATTTTCATTAAAGAAAGTCAATAAAGCAACAGAATTGCCCCACCCTCTATATTTTGAAAAACTGCATGTTGTATACCTACCCCTACATCTTTGCACCTCCCCATCCATTTTGAAAATAATTTTTTTGCAATTTTTTTAAAGACTATTAATGGTATTTTTATTTGATAAGATCAATGAAAGAAAGATCGCTGCTAAATTTTATAAAATGCATGTTGCCCACATGCACCTACACTTTTGTCAATTGATGCCCCTGTTTACAAAAATAGTCAGTAATATTGACTGAAATGTTGCAACTTTCACCCTAACCATTCAAAAAATCCAAACTACTAGTTAATGTTGCAATTTGATAATGTGCTACTCACTGGCAGCAAACAATACAGTTTTTATTATTAAGCAAAGGTAAACTAGTTTTACCAGCAGTGTATTAAAATTCAAGGACCCATATAGAAGGTCAACTTTTTCCTAGGTTTGCTATTTATTCAATCCTGAAACTTGGCAAAACTCCTCATAATTGGCAATCTCTTACAACAAGATGTAGTCCCTATTGTTTTTGTATTGTACATGCCAGTAACCACTAAAAATTGTCTGAAATATCTTTTGTACCTTACTATAGTTTTCTATTAATGATAATAAAACAATACAACAAGGGCCAGAGAAAAGGAAGCTAGACAATATAGACCCGTTTGCAAAATGTTTTCCCTCTTGAAACTACAGTAAAAATTGAGAAATATAAAAGGTCACAATCCTAGAATCACATACTAGCCACAGTAAATTCTAGATGGGCTGCGCATCTTGGAAAGTAGCGAAATTAGGTGAGTGAAATTATCAGGAATGCATTCAGATCCATTGGGATCCACAGGATAACATTTTGAAATGACTATCTCTAGTCTTCAGCTCTTAAAAGGGTGTTGACCTTAATTGAAATTGACAATATTTTTATTTGATCCTTATTTGCTCAATCCTGAGCTTTATGGTGTTAACATGTATAGATGATTTCTTAAACTTGTGGAAAAAGTCTTAATACAGCTTTAAATCCTGTTTGTGTGACAGGAACTAATATTACCAAAAGCTACAGCCAATAAAAAGAAAGTGAAAACCAATACTAAGGGGATACATTTGTTCAATAAAATACAGATGACTTAGGTATTCAATGTGATCTATCTAGTCCCAAAAATAGCGAAAGGCTGGATATGTATCATTATAACAACTTCCCAGTGTATAATTTACGCCTACAATTCATTCAAATTAAGTACTTCTCAATATAATAATCATTTTTGTTGGAAATGAATTTTAGCCCCCACCCCTACATATACCAATTCAGGGTATATATTTGCACATTAGGGGGTGGGGGTAATTTTCTTTCTGATGTAAATGAGAGGCAAGTTTAAACTTTCCCCCCATCCCCTAATGTGAAAATACACATTACATTCACATTAGTTGTAACTCAATAATAGGATTTGGTAAATATTTACCATCAAACCTAACTTAACCTAGGGTCAATATCTACGAAATCATATTATTGAGTTAGGAATTAAGTGAATACACCATTCGATGCTTTTTTTTATGCTGATTATGAATATAATAAGCATTTCTATCAGAAATGAATTTCAACCCCCCCCCCCTATATAGGCTATACCTAACCCTGAATTGGCCTATATAGGGGGGGAGCTGAAACTCATTTCCGATATAAATTCTTAGCCTATTATATTCGTAATCAGCATAAAAAAGGCATCGAATGGTGTATTCACTTTTGTCCTAACTCAATAATATGATTTCGTAGATATTGACCTAACCTAGTTTATCAGTATTTGTCTATTAATATGCTTTGTGAAAAATTATTACATGGCACTGAGGGTGTTTAATTACATATATAGGCCTGGATCATTTAAAAAAGGGAAAATACAGTTGGGTCCATGTTTATTTTTCAGAATTCTGCTTTTTTTTTTAATGTTAGAATGGTGAAAGAAATGAAGATAAAAGCTTCTCCCCGTGCAAAATATGCTAACTAGGATTATTCTGCATATTATGAAGTAAGAATTGTTTTCTTAACATGTTTTCTTGTGTACTAGTACAAATCTAGGCTTACCCTTCGTTCCCACATGCTGCGGATTGCGGAAAATCGTTGCGGATTCACGGATTCCGCAAAGATTTTTTTTGCGATATTGCGGAGAAACGCAAATCCGCATGCGCTGAAATTTTTCAATACTTGCGGAAAAACGCATGCGGATTAGCAACTGAAGAATAATTGATATTTATAAAAATGGAACTGTTGAAAAATTGATAATATCAATTCGATTTCAAGAATTGCTCTTCAATAAAAGTCACAAAGACCACCATAACAAGATTCAGCTGGCCAAGGCGTGGGACCAAGTTTCTAGGGAGACTGGACTATCAGGTAGGCTAAACAGTAAACACAGCTTGGACATTTTCATTGCTTTAACTATTTATTTGATATTTTTACTTTTTGGTTTATTTGCTTCTTTTTTGCTAAAGGTGGAGATAAGGCTAGCTACCCCTTCAGTTGAGGGTGCAGAGTCCCTGTCAATAGAAGCAGGATATAGCCTACAATATATCCTGGTCCTACTGGACAGTATCTGTGCAGTAACTCTTGGCTAGAACTCAGAGACCATTTGAATTACCCTTATTCCACGCCTATCTACCGTATTCTGCCCTAGGATGGATGGATGGTAAACTACCTATCAGCTAGTGAAATGACATCATTTTTATACTTTTTTGAAAAAGGCTTATGCCAGCTTTTGCGACACAGCCTAGATGCTTTTATTTCTTTTTCTTTAGTTATTTATTCAATATTTGCGCTTTTTGGTTTATTTGTTTCTTCTTTGTTAAAGGTGCAGATTAGGCTAGCTATCCCTGTTGTGTAGTGTGCAGAAACCCCTGCCATTAGAACCACAATATAGCCTACAATATATCCTGCTCCTACTGGACAGAATCTATGCATCTTACAGCCCAATTGATGGGATAATACACAGTAAATAAGTTTTCTTTTTGGTGGTAGCTAATCTACATCTTTACCCTTTTCATCATGCTAAACAAGCATACAATAGTGCATAATATATCCCTTAATGGTGTTTGGAACTTGCTTTCAGTATTTGCCTCAATGAATTAATTTTTGAAAAGTTGCTAGCATTTTCCTAATGCAAGTATGCACTGATTCAATCCTGCTCCAGGAGTTACAAAACCTGAACTGAAGCATTATTAGATTTCACAGTTAAAATTCATATTCACTGGCAAAATTATCTATATTTTATTTTCCTGTGATGGGTGAAAGCCCAATTGATTGGATAATACACAGTAAATAAGTTTTCTTTTTGGTGATAGCTAATCTACATCTTTACCCTTTTCATCATGCTAAACAAGTACATAATAGTAGATAATATATCCCTTAATGAAGTTTGGAACTTGCTTTCAATATTTGCCATAATGAATTAATTTTTAAAAGTTGCTAGCATTCTCCTAATGCAAGTATGCACTAATTCAATCCTTCTCTAGGAGTTACAATACCTGAACTAAAGCATTATTAGATTTCAAAGTTAAAATTCATATTCACTGGCAAAATATTACGTATTTTTATTTTCCTTTGATGGTTGAATTCATTGAGTCTACGTTCTCTTTTTATTTATTTTTTTCTGTCTATGTTGTGTAGCTTAAGAGTTTTTCAATATATTAATTCATTCACTTCAGTGAAGTTAGTCATTCTTTCAGTTATGATTCATTTTGAGATTACAACATGTCTCAACACCCAAACTTTGTACTTTTATAAAAGCTTACCTTTTAGTTATTAAATAGTTGACATTAGTCATTTACCCCCACTATAGAGTGGTTCATTCTAATAGAGAGCCGTACTAATTTTGTACTTTAGGCTTAATTCAACAACTTCAAATGCAACATGCTAAACATTAAATTTTTAATTTGTTTAAGTTCAACAATTGAAAACATTTAATCTACCCCAACCTTTCAGTTAACTTCAAATTATGTTATGGTCTTAAGGTTATTTAATGATGATAATCCTGATTTTTTTTTTCAATCCCCACTGAATGGGTATTTACAGTTTAATATATATATAGTGATATTTTCTCCTTAAAGTCTTAATAATTTTTAATTTGTTGAAGTTCAACAATTGAAAATATTTAATCTACCCCAACCTTTCTGTTAACTTCAAATTATGTTTTGGTCTTGAGGTTGTTTAATGATGATAATCATGATTGTTTTTTTTTCATTGACCTGTACAAATTACCTCACTATAGTTAATTCAAGCAATCTTTTGTTACAGTGGTTCAAGTTCTTCAGCATATGCGGAACCAAAGAAACCGAGTTATAAGAAGAAAAAATGGAGGTTTTGGAACATCCGTTAGAAAAACTGCTGTTGGAGCAAACAAAGAATGCCCAAAATCCAGATTATGCATTTGACATGTATGTCAGTAATGAACTGAAGCAACTCGACAGAAAAAAACGCCCTGGCAAAATTGAAAATTCAACAGGTGTTATATGACTTGGCAACAACGGACGTGGTGCAGACCTGATTTTGTTTTTTTTTATATTTTTTACTATAATTTAACAAAGAGACAAGTTTTTAATTTTCTTTTCTTGTTTGACGAAAGGTAGAGTCAGTAGAACATTCACTGGGAAAACTATTCTCAGAGAAGACCAAAAACAGTATAAGTCTGTTTAATTTTTCACAAATTGATGAAAATATGGTTATAAGTACTGTTATTTCTCTTGTGCTTTTTTTTTATCTGGAACGTCCAAAGAAATGGTCACTTTGCCAAGATAGCTGTCCATCTTGGGAACTGAAATATTCTTGAAATTTTATTCGAGTGTCATTAGCCAGGAGCGTGTGATTATTGGACCCTTGCTGGTTCAAATGGCTGTTCCATAAAGAAGGCTCTGAATACCCTCCACTGGCCCAGTATAATTTCTCTGTTAACTTGAATAGTGCCATTAAGGCTTGAATTACAGTAATCGGAGCTCTCGGCTACTAGATAGTTATGAAGGCATACACATGCCATGGTTATGTTCTTAACCGTCTCTAATCTACTATCTATTGCCTGTAAAATATTTTCTAGCGAGCAGCTAACACTCCAAAATCATTCTCAACGCTCATTCTAGCCCTTGATAATCTGTGATAAAAAATTCTCTTAGAGCGTGATAAATCGTGTTCATTTCCTGGGAAAGGTCTCATAAAATTATTTCTTAATGGAAAAGCCTGATCCCCAACAAATACAGGTGGTAAACTATGGGTTCCAATGACTTTTTGCGGGGGTAATTCTATTGTACTTTCTAGAATGTTTTTTTCCAAATGAACTGTTTGAGAACAACCCAGAATCGCTAGCACTTCCTTTTGCACCGATATCCACAACTATGAACTTGTATGTTGCATCAGCAACAGCTAGAAGAACAATACTGAAGAAACTTTTATAGTTATAGAACACTGAGAGTTTGTTGGACATTTAATTCTTATATGTTTGCCATCAATGGAACCCATGCAGTTCGGAAAGTTCCACCTTTCTTCAAAAGCTCTTGAAATTTGTTCAAAGTCTTCAATAGTAGGGGCCTTCATCACAATGGGTTGCAAGGTTTCTCATATAGCTTTAACAGTTTCAGCTATTATTTTAGATACAGTGGACCTACCAAAAAATACTGAAAAGATAGCGAACGTTTGCTATCTCCAGTGGCTAAATATCTAAGTGTGAGAGTTAATCTTTCCTCTCCACCAATACTTCTTCTCCATCTTGTGTCCTTTTTTGATATTTTATCTCTAACAAGCTGAAATATATACTGAAACTGATTTGGCATCATTCGCATATAATCAAAATACCACTGAGAATCCTGTTTTCTTAGATTCTCAATAAGAATAACATATGCCCCAGAATTCTTTCTTTTCTGAAGGACAGGTCTCACCCACCATTGACGTTCTGGCTTTGAATCTCTCAGCTAAAAAAAGGGGGTTGAATTAAATCTTTGAAAATAAATAGTACAAACGTTTATTGGTCATTTAATTGGGGCTTAGGTGCTGCCCATTCCATCTTTTTAAACAAAAATAATCGCCTGATATAAAATTTTTTTACTTTGTTTTTTTCTCGTCTAAAATTGTAGTTACTGTATCTACTGTGAAGGGGACTATTCTGTCCCAGCTTTTTGATGAATATTTGCTTGTTTTATCAAACAATTCATGGTAACGAATCAAACAGTTCGTGGTAACGAACTGTAAGTAAGGAGCGACCCGGCTCAATGGTAACCGAAACTCTAGAAAACGGTATTTTGATACAAATAGATACATCAAAAGAATCAGATTTTAATGCTGATTTCAAATATATCAAGTTTAATCCTACCCATCAAAAGTTAGGCGCCTGAGAAAATTTGGCTGATTTTCGAAAAAAGGAAAAAGACCCCCTAAAAGCTATAGAACCTTAATGAAAATCACACCATCATATTCCGCGTATCAAAGAACCCTACTGTAGAGGTTTCAAGCTCCCATCTACAAAAATGTGGAATTTTGCATTTTTTGGCAGAAGAAATATCACGGGTGCGTTTTTATTTTTTTTTTTATTTTTTTTTTTTTCCCAGGGGTGATCGTATCGAACCAGTTGTCCTAGAATATCGTGGAAGGGCTCATTGGAATGGAAATTGAAAGTTCTAGTGCCCTTTTTAAGTCACCAAAAAAAATGGAGGGCAACTAGGCCCCCTCCCATGCTCATTTTTTTCCCGAAGTCACCTGATCAAAATTTTGGGATAGCGATTTTGTTCAGCATTTTTGAAAATATTATAAGTATGTCTTTTAGGATGACTTAATCCCCCGAATTTCCCGGGGGGAGGGCTAAAAGTTATGAACTTTACCCAATGTTAACATATATTATTGGTTATTTGGAAGTATACAGACGTTTTCAGGGAGATTTTTCCTGGTAGTGGGGGGGGGGGTCAGGGGTTATGTGGGAGGATCTTTCCATGAAGGAAGTTTTCATGGGGGAAGGGACATTGCTATGAAGGGGACGCCGGACTTCTCAGCATTAGTTGAAAAAAATATCATAAATTTAATATAAAAAAACAAGTATTTCAACTGCAACAGCAGCAACGTCGAAACTTTAAACGAACAGAAAATATTACATATATAATTGGGTTCACCCCGTAGTCAATGCCTCGCTCTTTAAGCCAAAGATATTTTAGTACTTTCATAAGAGCTATTTATTCTAATTAACGGCCTTTGTGATTAAGCGGTCATTTCTAAAGAATCGGAACAAAATTTGAACTTTCGCTTAAAGAGGAAGGTATTGGACTAGGGGGCGAATCCCCTAATATATGTATTAAAAATCTACGAACATAGAAGTTCGTTACGTAAGATAATTCGTAAGTTATGTATATTTATTACTAATAAAATCTTTCGTAAATAAAAGTAGACAAGGTTCGAGACAGACGTTTAACTAAATAAAAGTAAATTAATATGAAAATTTTGTTTTAATTATTCCTGTACGGTGAGCCAAGATCAAAACCTGTATTTATTCAAAAACGTTCAAAAATTAAATAAAAAAAACAAGTTTTTTAAACTGAAAGTAAGGAGCGACATTAAAACTTAAAACGAACAGAAATTATTCTGTATATGAAAGAGACTGTCCCCTCCTCAACGCCTCCCTCTTTACGCTAAATTTTGACTCTGTCTCACAACTTTATTTTTTTAAATAATAAAAAACTTTAGCGTAAAGAGCGAGGCGTTGAGGAGGGGACAGTCTCTTTCATATACAGAATAATTTCTGTTCGTTTTAAGTTTTAATGTCGCTCCTTACTTTCAGTTTAAAAAACTTGTTTTTTTTATTTAATTGTAAGGAAGGATCGAAGTATTTCAGGAGTCGTTTTTAAGTGATTTCAAAAAAAAGTAAAACTTTAGCATAAAAATAGAAGCATATCAGAGGGCTGGAACCCCCTCCTAAATAGAAGAGGGTTGCCCTCCCCAATAATCCTTTTCGTTTTAAGATTTGATGTTGCTCCCTACTTTTAGTTGAAAAAAAACTCATTTTTAAATTTAATTCTAAATAGAATTATGGAAAAAAATAATGGCTGTTTTTTGGTTTGTTTAATGATTTTGTATATATACTTTTACCATTTAGCTGTAATATTAAGAAATCCTAAAAAATAAAGAGAATTGCTAGTTGTGGATGCACTATAATCCATACACAGAAAATTTAGTCTTTCTATGTTTTTCTTTTTAATGTGCGACCCGCCTCATTTGCGAAGTAATTTCTGTTCGTTTTAAGTTTTAATATTGCTCCTTACTTTCAGTTGAAAAAACTTGTTTTTTTAAATACAATTCTATATGCAATAATGGTTGAAAACCATTTGGTAATTTTGCATAATAAACCATAACTGCAATATTTGTTGCTATACATTACAAAATAATTATTATAAATTAAAGAGAATTACTACTGGGGATCACTGCTGGGGATTAAAACAAATCACTACCATTTTTTAGATGAAAGACCCCATCAGCAAAATCTACAAAATTAAATATCAATAAACTTGTTTTCTGTCATGTTTTTTTTATTTTAAAACTTGGCACCCAAAAGTAAAACTAAAATAAAAAAAACATGACAGAAAACAAGTTTATTGATATTTAATTTTGTAGATTTTGTTGATGGGGTCTTTCATCTAAAGTGGGGTCTTTCTTTTAAGTGATTTCAACAAAAAGTCAAACTTTAGCATAAAAATAGAAGCATATCAGAGGGCTGGAACCCCCTCCTAAATAGAAGAGGGTTGCCCTCCCCAATAATCCTTTTCGTTTTAAGATTTGATGTTGCTCCCTACTTTTAGTTGAAAAAAAAACTCATTTTTAAATTTAATTCTAAATAGAATTATGGAAAAAAATAATGGCTGTTTTTTGGTTTGTTTAATGATTTTGTATATATACTTTTACCATTTAGATGTAATATTAAGAAATCCTAAAAAATAAAGAGAATTGCTAGTTGTGGATGCACTATAATCCATACACAGAAAATTTAGTCTTTCTATGTTTTTCTTTTTAATGTGCGACCCGCCTCATTTGCGAAGTAATTTCTGTTCGTTTTAAGTTTTAATATTGCTCCTTACTTTCAGTTGAAAAAACTTATTTTTTTAAATACAATTCTATATGCAATAATGGTTGAAAACCATTTGGTAATTTTGCATAATAAACCATAACTGCAATATTTGTTGCTATACATTACAAAATAATTATTATAAATTAAAGAGAATTACTACTGGGGATCACTGCTGGGGATTAAAACAAATCACTACCATTTTTTAGATGAAAGACCCCATCAGCAAAATCTACAAAATTAAATATCAATAAACTTGTTTTCTGTCATGTTTTTTTTTTATTTTAAAACTTGGCACCCAAAAGTAAAACTAAAATAAAAAAAACATGACAGAAAACAAGTTTATTGATATTTAATTTTGTAGATTTTGTTGATGGGGTCTTTCATCTAAAAAATGGTAGCGATTTGTTTTTCGTATATGTGGCACAGTTTTGAAATCTTCAGAAAGTTCTGGAAGCCTTTTTGGGATATATTGCTTTCCAAACTTACAAAAATTCCATAGGGGTCACTTGGAAACATCATGGGAGGAATTTCTAGATATCTTAGATTACAACTAATACTAAGAAACTCCAGCTAACCCCAGGTTTCAATACCCTTAGGAATATGTTCAATTGTTCATACGTCTTAAGCTTAAAATTTAGAAAGGAAATTCGGCTGATTAAGTGTTAGGCTAAGTGCCACAACTAGGAGTATTTTCCATATTTTGGAGTAAAAAATATTTTCTTAACATGTGTCCCTATGTAGAGTCCACTATTTAGGATTGCACCCCCATTTCAACTAATCTAATGTCTATGCCCATTCATAAGCAGTCAAAAGCAAGAGTGCCCATTTGCACTCTATAGAACGGTGCAACAGTCCCTGAACAGTCACTTTCCTCTAGAAACTCTATTGTTTGTTTTGCTACATTCACAAGTATATATTCCATTTTTGTTGTGCTGGTTGATTGAAATTTTATCTGTGACTTTGAAATTTTATCTGGCTAAGGAAAGCTCTTATAAGCCGTTTTTTCAGTTAAAACGAAGTTCTTAGAACGACGAAATAAAACGCAATTTAGGAGTAAAGCCGAGAAAATCTATTTAGTACTAAGAACGACGAACGGTGAAAACGAACGCAGCTATTGTCTCTGACGTTGCTAATTATCACAGTCTAGTAGAACATGCGTAATTGTCTCTTCATTGTTGCAATGTTTGCAATGTTCGTCTTCTCCTAAGAATCTTGCACGATAGGATTAAACCCCTGCATGTTGAGATCTTAGACGAAAGATAATAACCCCTTCTTTTCTTGTTAGTTTCTCATATATTTTTAGTTCGTGGCTTCTTGTGGTTTTGCAAGTGACAAAGTAATTACCTGACAAGTTCCTATTTTCTTCAAAAGAGAACTTATCTAGGCTCCGTATCACTTTTTCAATCATCTTAACTTCCTTAGGGGAGTCACACTTACTAAAGGGGCCTGCCATTTTGGTGGTCTGCTTTGCAGCTCTATCTGCTCTTTCATTACCGTCAATCCCAACATGAGCTGGCACCTATTGTAGAATAAATTAATGGTTTTTTACATGCGGATGTAAACGCAGAATAACAGACAGTTACTTCCCTAAATGACATCCTGTCTCTAATTACACTGTTGATGTGCTATGGAGGCTTTAGAATCTGAACATATAACAATATTAGGATAGCTCTGCAGATTGGTTCCTATATATTCAAAAGCCTTCTTTATAGCAATAATTTCTGCTTGGAATACTGATGTTTCATTTGGTAACTTGAATTGGTTTGTAATTTGCAGCTGTCGGATTACAAATGCAGCCCCAACTGGTGTGTCTTGTCCAGTTTTTGATCCATCTGTATATATATGTAGGAAGTCATGGTAGAAAATTGCCATGTGTAACTTAAAGCAGATTGCAAGATTATACTGAGACATTTCACCAATATTATTTACACACTCAAAATGGCTTTGTTCCCAAGGCGGTAATGGCGGGTTATCTGGGACCTTTAGCATATCAGTTATTTTTAAACTGTGGTCAAATTGAGAGCACAGTTGAATAGCTCGTTCAAAGATATGTATTTGATTACGTTTATTTTGACTGTTGGCTGTGATAAAGGCGCCTGGTTTTACTATTCTTGATTTTACTGGGTGTGTTTTCTCAGCAGTCCACAGTTTCTTGATATATTTCAATACTGCAATACTTCTTCTTGTTGCCAAATCCTCGAGGCCACTCTCTGATAACAGTAATGGTATTGGTGTGGTATTTCTTGCTCCAAAGGAAATCCTCAGAGCTGAATTCTGTATGGTATTGAGTCTTTTAAGGGTTGATTGTGGAGCTGATTGGTATATTGTTGCAGCATATTCAAGCTTTGGTGTAATGTATTTTTTGAAAAACTCTATCTGGAATTTGGCTCTGCTGCCCCAAGAGATCCTTGTGAGTGATTTCATGACATTTAGTCTTCTGATACATGCTCCTTTAGTGTAATCTATGTGGGGATTCCAATTTAGATTCCTATCAATAATACAGCCTAGAAACTTCATTTGATTAACATATTCAATTTTTCTGCCACCTAAAGTCAATGTTGGAGCAATGATAGAAGTTTTTCTGGTTATAAGCATCCCTTTGGTTTTATGCAAGGAGAAGTTGATGTCAACACTGGCTGCCCAATTCTCTACTTGTTGCAATACAGCCTTTATGTTTTTTGTGACTTCACTGATGTTTCTTCCTGTGACCCAGAAAACTTTATCATCTGCAGATATGCTTGCTCTGGATGTTCCATCATCAAGTGGTATATCATAAACTCCGATATTATAGAAATCAGGTCCCAATGCTGATCCCTGTGGTACACCCCTTTTTACTTTCAAGGTGTCAGTGGAGGTGGTGTTGCCTACTCTAATGCAGATTTCATGGTGTTCAAGGTAACTTTTCACAAATTTTAATAGTCTTCTACGTATACCACTTTCAATAATGCCATTCAAAATTTGTCTATGCGTCAAGGAGTCAAAGGCACTGTCAACATCTTGGAACACGGCAATCATAATGAGCTGATTCTGAATTACGTATGTGGCATCACCTTGAAAACATACCAGGTTGTCAATGGTGCTTCTATTCTTCCTAAAACCACACTGAACATCTTTGAGAAATTTTCTTTTATCAATTTCCCAGTTCAACCTCCTTTTTACAAGCCTTTCATAGACTTTGCCTAAAACAGGCAAGAGTGTAATAAAGTGATTGTTTTCAATCATTGAGCAGTCTTTATTAGCTTTAGAAGTCATTATTGATGTTGCTGATTTCCAGATTTTTGGAAAATAACCAGTATCCCATGCCTGATTAATTAAGTCAAGGAGGCATGATATCCACATGTCACTTAGATTGGAAAAAAACTGAGGGAAAACCATGTCTGATCCAGGAGCAGTTTTTGGAAGGTTGGATATAACATTTTGTATTTCTGCTAAAGTAAATGGCTTATTGTATGGCTCATGTAATTCTATTTGGAAATTCTGTTGAACTTAGAGGTTTGGCAAATGACAGCAGTTATGTCATTATCAATTTTACCCACTGTTCTGTTTAGCAGCTCTAAACTTGCCTTAGCCTTTTCTGCTTCAGTGAGAAGAGGATTGCTATTGTATATCATAGGTGGGTTATTGGTTTTTGGATAGGGTTTGTTCATCATGTGTCTAAGGAATGAATAAACTTTGTTTGCTGGAGTCTTGAAATCAAGATGCTCCATAAATTCTCTGATACTTTTGTTTTTTGCTGCTGAAACTGATTTTTTAAATTTTGCATATGATTTTTTCAATTCAATAAGATTGGCTAAGGTAGTTGCAGCACTGTATATTCTAGCTTTTTTCTTATAAATTTTTTTTGACTCTTCACACTCTCTATTCCACCAAATGCTGCTTTTTACCTTCTTATCAACCTTTCCAGTAAAAGGCATAGACATCTTTGCAGTGTCTAATAATTTTTCCTGAAATAGGAGAATTCTAGTATCAATGGACGTATCTGTGGTCAAAATGTTTTTAATAGGAACTTGATTCAGATTATCTTTAAAAACTGACAAATTAGCCCTTTTTATCTGAAACCTGTATCCATTACCATGATTTGTTGAAGGTGATCTGCAATTAGATTGTCTATTTGACTCTATTGCTAAATGGATAGGAGAATGGTCACTAAACAGTAATGTTTGAGGTGGGATACAAATGGATATAATGCTTGCCATACTTGGGCTGGCCATAATCAGGTCAATTGTAGTTTCAACTTGGGATAGAGGATTACGTCTGGTGGGGAGCCCTTTGGGTGTTATGAGGCAGATGTTGTTTTCCAGCAGCAACTTTTCCAAGCTTCTTTCAGATGGATTATCTAAGTCACACTTGCACCATACTTTACTATGGGCATTAAAATCACCCAATATAATCAGATCCTCATTGCTTGGTACTAAATTGTATAGCTTTTTTATTAAATCACCAACAATGGGATTGTTCCCACTGGAAATGTAGACATTGAATAAATTTAAAAACCTGCCATCATCTAGTGTTATTTTACAGCCAACAAGTTACACGCTCCATTGACAGTTTTCTTCTATATCAACCTCAATACTAGTAAAGTAAATGTTATTTTTTAAGCAAATTATAACTCCTCCTTTGGTTCCATTAGTTCTATCTCTCCTGATTACGTTATAGTTTCTAAAATTCATTCTTATATGTGGTTGTAGCCAAGTTTCCTGGATACAGATTATATCTATAGTGTTTTCCTAGCAGTGGTCAAGAATAATATCCTTTTTTACTTTTCTTATAGATTGAGCATTCCAAGACATTATTTTAAGGACCATGATGCATATCTAATGTAGCATTATTAAGCAGAAAAACACTTGAAATCTTTTGTTGATTAAGGGAGCCTAAATTTAATTCTTCTACCAACTTACAGAGCTTTTCAATACGAACTGGTAGGCTTAGGCTTGATAAATTCATAAGATCTGGGCTGCATAATAGGCTAATTACTAACTTTTCAGCTGCTTCTGTTTTGGATGATTTTACAAGTCTGTCAGTGATCTGGCTTTGTGAGGTCTGCACATCAGCATAGCTTTTATAAGCTACCTGTGCCATACGGAACCCAAGTTGATATTTTTCAGCTACTTAGAGGATTCCTTGGTTTTGCTGCCTTACTGGGCACCAATTGGATGTTGATGAGTTACTTCCACCACAATTGGCCCACATGTATGCTGTTGGTCTGATTTCAGGGTCTATTGTTTTAAGTGGGCACTGGTTTGACGGGTGTTTCTCTGAGCACCTCAAACATATTGACTCTTTAGCTCTACATTCTTTTTGAGTGTGTCCATATTTCTGGCACTTGTGACACTGGAGGACTCTGCGATAGTATTGGTATACCTCCTTTTTTCTTCCAAAGCACCAGATATTTGGTGGTAGGGTCCTACCCTTAAAAATAATTAATACTGCAAGGCTATCTTCAAGTTTTTTAGATTCCTTATTGTATCTTTTCTGTCTTATAGCATCTTTCACAGTTGTTGGGGTTTGTAAGCTCTCCTTGATTTCCTCTATGGATAAGTTAAGAGGGCTACCTTTAATTATTCCTCTTACTATAGGTTGAGTTCTTTTTGTCTTTATGGTGATGTTGCAGAGTGTGTTGGTAGATAAAATCTTTTCAGCCTCATCTTCACCTTGTAGATACAAAAGCATGTTCCTTCTTTCTTTCTTAACTTCAAGCTCAAATTTGGAATTCTTCAATATTGTTTGGATTGATTTTGCAATTTCATAATCAGGAGGGAAGTTTTTTCCACTTTCCTCTATGAAAATTTCTAATAACACTTTATAATGTTCTTGTTCTGGGATGATGCTCTGTGCATCTTTGTTGATGTAATTTGTTTGAGGTGTTGCAGATTTCCTTTGCTTACACTTTGCAGCTGGACCTGTTTCACTGTCTGTGGAACAGGTCTCTCCTTTTTGTGCCAATGTTAGGATTCTGCCCTAGTCTTGGTAAAACTAATCCATTTTCATGCACAGCAATTCCTTCTATTTCCAATGGATTTCCAGCTGTCAAAAAATTTTTAATAAAATCCAAACAATCACCAATACTCACAAGAAAATTGTAACTTGAAGAAAAAGATCTTTTAACCAACCGGTTTAATCTTTTCTTCTCCTCTGGTTTTAGTTCTGAAAATGCAATTTTGTCATTCTAATTTATTACAGGTAGGGTTGCCACTCAGCAGGTTTTTTTGATGCGACTTTGACTGGCAAAATAGTGTCAATTTTGTATAAAAAGTGTCAGTTTCCAAAAATGTGCAGATCGCGACGCTTTGCGTCGCTCGTGCTCATATCAACAAGCTTTTCACAATTGAAAATATTGGCCCGTCTGCTTGGGATCACCCCCTGTGGTTTCCAGCATCTTTAAATTCTCTAACATGAAATGTCGGATCTAATAAATTTTATCCACAATAACAAATAAATTTTTATTTTACTTAGTCGGTGCTGACTTTTGGCTTTGCGCAGCACTTCCACTCTTGTCAACTATCCAGCCCCCCTTCTAAAAACCCGCTAAAACGCAAATAGTGCTTACTGTATAAAATGGGAACTCGTCCCACAGAGTACTTTCTTCTTTTTTTACTGAGCGGTCTTTGTTGATAGCGTGAAAAAGACACAGAAAAAGAAAAGAAGAAAAACTTTCATTTTTTTTCTTTTGAGAAAACAGAAAAAAAGGGACAGCAATACTAGTCTACATTGAGTTTTACATCCAGTTTTTCCATAAAATGGACTATCTGAATTATTACAGTGCATTCAGGTGCTTGAAACTTTCTTTTCTCTCAAAATGCTGAAGAGAATACCACGAACATAGAACGTAGCTATTGATGATCCTATGATAAACACAACTAATAGTGTGTCAGACAAAAACTCTTTCAAATAATTTATTTGGTAAAAACTAGTGGAAAAACAATTAGACAGCTATATCATCTAATCTGTTTATCACAACCTGCATAGAATAAGTTTCACGAGAACTCTCGCCACTCCCAGTAAATTTTTCTTTATGATCTCTCCAGGGACTAAGGCATAGGAACAGTCAACTAGGATTTGAAGTATAAATATGAAAGTACCTTTATAGTAAAAAACGAGCATTTAGAGTGTCAGCGTGAAAGCACATTTACAATAAAAATTAGTGGGAATGAAGTAACTAAAACGACGAAGTGTGTCCAAATTCCATTTATGTAATGATGTAACATAAATTTAAGTAAGAAAAAAAGTGAAATTAGAGTGTGATTTTGCTAATGATTGCGTAGGATTTAAGATAACGGAAGTTTCGGTATCAAATTTTGTTTTCAGTATGATGGTTATATATGACTATTCATTTGTCCATTCCCAAAAGATCAAAGAAAAAATATGAAATATATGAACGGAAATGTTAGAGCGCATTTTTGTGTCACTGAAGAGGTCACTAGACATTCTTGTGAAACACTAGTGAGTTCAGTGGATGTTTTTGCGTTGATGAGTCGTTGTGTGATGTTACCAGTGAGCTTTTCAGTCACTGGGCTTCAAGAGCTCTAGTCACGGAAATCGATGAAAAGACGCGTAAAGTTAAGCTATCACTAGCCCAGTAACTGGTTAACATAGTAACAGCTATTATCATAGTGGCGCAAAAATACACTCTTAACTTTTCTTGCTCTTTTCTTCTTTGAATTTATTGTAGTCAACTCTCAACTAATAAAACATAAAAATTGAATTTGGACCCACTCAAGAATTGCAAACCGCTTGACTGGCTTATCGTCTATGAGCCTACAAATTGTTGCAACAACACAAAATAGTTGAACTAAACAACTGAAAACAATTGAAGGCTTCTCCGCCGCATTGCAGTTAAATGTTTGTCTCTGTCCTCTTCATAGCCAAGTATTTCGTATCGAAGATCACTAGGTGATCTTTGCTTATCAGTGATAAGAATAAGAATATAAAAATTTCTCACATACAGATAGAGACAAACACGTTTACGTTTTTCACCACACAGAGAGATTCTTGCATTCAATAATTGCCGCACGCGGAGTTAAGATAAGTATCTTAACTGACAGAAAAAGGATATCAATGTATATCTACATTGACAGTTTTCCTTCCGGTTTTTGTCTGAAAAAATTCTTTTTTTGTAAAATAGTGCTACTTTGAAAAAAAAGTGCCACTTTTGCTAAAAAGTGTCCTAATAGTGTCAGGTGTCCTGAAAAGTGCCATTTAAAAAAAAGTGTCAAAAGTGACACTATAGTGTCATCGATGGCAACCCTGATTACAGGTAGACCCTGGCGCCGCGCCGATGAGGGAAGACCGGTGGCGGTGGGGCCAAAAACAGCATGCCGCACCGCCGGTAAGATGTCGGCGGCGCGCCGCCGGCGCGATCAATGTTGACCGCAAACATTAATTTTTTTATCAGTCTTTCTCAATCACAGCTTAAATTTACAACAGATTCGAGCCTATTCATGAGTTCAAAAAATTCACAAGTCCCTGGCTGGAAACTGGTCCTCTTCGTTATTCATCAAGAGAAGTAGAAATGTGGTAGAAACGAAATGCCTATGGCGGTTCAGAACCCTTGCATAATACGAGTAGTTGAAGTATCTATTAGCTATGTCTTCTTAACATAAATAATTATCAAAATAAGTAGTTTCTTTTCATCGAGCATTACTGCATACAAAACTTCAAATACAGTATCACAAAATTCGTCAGTTATCTGGGTAAAAACTTTGAATATAACTTTGAACTTAGAAGCTTAATTTTTTCATAATGCCCTTTGCCTATATCTGTTTTGTTATATTTAAACCAGCTGAAATGGGTGACTTGGATATCGATTGTTTTTTTTTGCTCTTTTAGATTCTTAAAAAGACTTCTTGTATTAAAAATTGGTTTTTAATAACAAGTTAAAAAAAATGTATTTTTTTGGCTTCTTTATAGAACATATGTCATACAGGCTAAGGCTGAACTGCTGCTTTTTTATTGCTCTTGGCAGCTCTTTTGGATATTATTCGTTATTTCTTTGGGGGATTCGTTCCAAATTATAAATTGATAAATACCTAATACCAGTCAAATTATAAACTGTATCTAAAAAGAGTAAATTTATCGAATTAAAAAATACATGATGAACACTTCACATGAGAACACTTCAATTAAAATGAAACAAAAAAAAAACACTTAATGGTTATTTCGGTATGAAGAAAAATTAAGTGCCAGCTATCTTCTGGTAAAAAATAAAAAGCTCATCCGTGTTAAATGTAATTAAATGAAATAATATACAGACTCAAGTAGCTCCAGGAAGATGTTGAGATTTTCATCCTAGTTCGTCACTTTTAATCAAAGCAAAATGTTAGGACACTTAATATCAGTTATTGAGTTTAAGCTTTGATTTCCAAATGCTCACAAAAATTACCAAATTTAAGACAGTCGCAACAATGAGTCACCTGAGGTCAAAATACTCAAAGACTCCTCTTTAATTCCCACCCAGGCTCAAAGCTTCTGCTATGGTCATTTCCATGGAAATCTCCAAACAGTTTCTTTTTAAAATAGCTTGCAAGCGTAATTAGGGGTATTTAGCCTTATTTGCTTTTCTTCAAAGCTTTGAAAAAAGTGTTATAATATTCCAAATGTTACATTTTTGCATATTTTTGGTAATCATTTGAGGGGTGATCGAATTTTTATAAGCCACTGTAGATACGTAAAAACTTTGCAACACCTAGTACCCTGAGGTCATAAGACTGTCAAAGACTCCTCCTTGAACCTCCCAAATTGAAAGCTTTTATTATGACCTCGCCTTTTAATGTAACTTGGGCACTGGACCAAAGCGCCATTGTCACTCGAGCGCAACGTTAGGTGGGGATGTCGATATCGCTTTTGTCACACCAATTCGTTTTAGTGTGAATTTGCCAGGTATTTATGAATGAATGTTTTCAAATTAAACCCGTTTCATCAATATGAAAAAAACGGGTTGGACGCATATGTCTCTTTCCCTTTTGACGAAAAAACCATGCAAGTGCCGTGTCAAGTATAACTCACGAAAATCTTGTTAATTCTTGTCAACTTTTTGGCATCCCTGCTTTCAATAAAAAGAAAATAAGGTATTATCATTTAAAAATGACAGCCCCCTATACCCCCCCCCCATGGGCAATAGTTTACAATTTATTTATGAATCATGTTTTTGGGGTAACTTCCGGTTCAATCTTTATCCAACCTTGTACATAGCTTAGTCTATAGCTAAATGTTGTCTCAATAGAAGGCTTTTTATGGGGGGGGGGGATGTGGTAAAAAAAAATTTCAGAAAGAAGATTTTATTTTCTATCAGGCGTTCAACAATTGAGTATTAAACATTAAGAAAATCTTATCTAAAAACAGCAAAAAAAAAAAATCTGCAAACTTACAATTCAGCTGTAGAAAAAATCTGTCGGCTGTCAATTTCAAAATCTAACTGAAGGCTGAAGCTGTATAATAGTGAATTTGTTCTATAATTCTATTCAACTTGAAAAGAAGATTCTTGACTACGAACGATGTAAGAAATAGCGATTGGGAAACTCCATTCGAAATGATTTAAACTCATTTCATAAAGACGATACTGTTTTTTGTCAACATATGAAGAATTGTGCATATTGCAATATTTGCAATTGCATATTGTATCTGTCTGGTTTTTATGCAAAGTAACAAAAGAGACGAAAATTAATGAACAAGAGATTAGTGAAGTATTATGGTATGCAAAGTAAAATTTGGCAGGGAAATTCACTGGTGATAAATCGCAAGGGGTGGCACCGTGATTGCGTGATTTTCGGGGATTCGGGGAACCAAATTTTTTTTCGGGGTGACGCATAGATTTTCGGGGAAATACCCAAAAATTTGGGGATATTGCAAGCCCTACTTGATTTCTAATCAGGAAAATCGAAATACTAAACCACACGAGAAGGAAAAGCTCCGACTTTGCGGTTGATGCAATAAAGAATTGCCGCAAAATTAATTTAAAGTCGACCGAACACCGCTGCCTCTGTCGGCGCACCTGTGGCGTCCGAACGGGTCTCTCGTTGGTGGCGTTCGTTTGACCCGCCGGCGTGGCTTCGGGGTCTAATTACAGGTAACTACTTGGCTAAAAAAAAAAAAAAAAAAAAAAAAAAAAAGTATTCCTAATTTAGTAACTGAAATAAATGAGCACTTGAACAAGGTCTAGACCTTACTCTCCATCCAATCACCTAGGAAAAAACAGTATATCTAATCCGGTAATCCGAAAATGAAGTCCAAAATGGAGAAAAATTGTCCTAAAACCAAGCCATAGCACCTTAAATCTACAACAATTTAATATTCCCTAGGTGATCACCACATATCAGGGCTCATCAGATGAAAACTCATTGCCTATATAGGTTTCGGCGCTTAAATTTCATTATCCAGGCAAAATGAGCACGCCATGCCATAATATGGCATACCCCCATGTAGTGACACCTGTGGAATACCTATGAACAAAAACCAAAATATCCCAAAAATAAAAAAAAATACCCACAAAAAAATTTTGAGCTTCCCTAACCAACCTTCGACAAGCACCAAATCACACTAAACACATCCAAAACTCTGAAAGCATAACTTTAAGCCATTATAACTCCATTTATTTGCATAATACTAACCATCCACCAGAACGTTTTTACTTTCACTCAATTTCTAAGAAATTGTTATTCTTTACCTGCATGTGTCGAAATCAACTCTAAACTCCAAAAATATACTGGAAGAGAAAAATTATTCATCCAACAGGTTATCGCAAAATATCATTCAAAATATCTTGATAACTTTTATTATACTTTCATAAGTTAAGGGCTTGGCAAACGTAACTGATTTCGGGAACTAATTTTCGCGGCGTCGATTTGAACTTGAAAAATTTTCTAGTTTTCAGCGCTGATTTACAAAATCAGCGCTGATATTCATCATGATCATCACGAAAAATAGGGATACAAATAAATAGTCAACCAGAGGTGGTGAAAGACCCCACTGCTGAGCTGAGAATTAAGCCAAAATCAACCAAGCAACTGTTAATAAACTCCAGTTGACTATTTGTGTCCATAATTTTTTGTATTGAAATTTTGCGCAATAAATTTTTCTTACCGCTATCGTTTGTCAACTGATGCTGAAATCGGTTCCTGTAATCAGCTACGTGTGCCTAGCCCTTTAGGGTTGAGAAAAGTTGTGAAGCTGAAAATACTTTTCTTGTACATTTTTTAAACAGAGGGTCTATTTCTTCTTCCTCTTCTTGAGTTATAGGTTTTGGATAAACCCATTTAACCTTTTGCGTATTGTCTGATTATGTCATCCTGGGAAATCAAATATAGGAATTAGTCTATTTTTGTTTAATAATATAATTTATAAATCATTGATGACACCACCTATATTCAGGCAGTTAAAGACAGCTTTGAACAATTTGACATCCTTGATTGAAGAGAATTTGCTTTGTGTTAGATGGTCAATATTAAGGGTTAAGGGCTAGGCTCACGTAGCTAATTTCGGGGACCTATTTCAGCAAGGGTGTATTCCACGTCGATCCACGTCGAGTGATTATAATTAATGATGCTAAGAGGCGGGGCTAAGTGACTTTTTTTTGGTGATTAATCATCATTAATTACATTCTAGACAAGGAATGTACTAGGGCTTTAGAGCTTTAGGCAAGTAAATAATCGTATTTAATGATTATCGTAAATTAATCGTAATTAATGATGATTATTCACCAAAAAACGTCATTAAGCTCCGCCTCTTAGCATCATTAATTATAATCACTCGACGTGGAATACACCCTTGCTGAAATCGGGTTCCCGAAATCAGCTACGTGTGCCTAGCCCTTTAGCTTAAGGCACTTGAATATAGCAAATAAAGTTAGCCATTCTTTTTTATGGTTGAGAGCTGCCACAGGGCAACCAAAAAGAACGTGGTTTGATGGTCTTGTCATGGGTTTGGCATAGGCGGCAAAGTGGGCTTGTTACCGTCAGAGTGGCTGTGTTTTGGAAATGATAAGTTTAGCCGTTACGACCAGTAGAATTTGATTGTATTCTGTGGTACATCTTTGTGTCTTTCCGGGATGCAAATGGAGAAAGGTTTGGTGGGCAAGATAAATTTTTAGGCACCAATGGTTTATATCTCTTACTGGGATAGGCCTTCCAGATATTATTTCAAGCTTAAGGACAGACTTAGCTATTTCATCTGCCTTGTGGTTTCCTTTAATGCCCATATGACTTGGGATATATTGGAATTTTGTGGATGTACCTTGTTTAAGTAGTTGGTTCAATAGCACAAGAGTGGTAGAGATATCATTGTCTTTGACTGACTTGACTTAATGCTCCTGCTGGTGGTCCAGCGTAGAGAGACACGTGACTCTTCGCCTCCATTCGGAACGGTCTTGTGCAAACGTGACTGCTTCTTGCATATCAGTGCAGATCATTGAGAGGTTCTGGGTGAGGTTGTCCCTCCATCTGAACCGGGGCCTTCCGCGGGGGCACTTCCAGCCATGCGCCAGGGGGATCAAAATTAAAGGGAGTGCTGGCGGGTGTTTCTGCTGGCATGCAGACCAAATCACCGAACCACCGTAGGGTTCGTGCAGCGACCTGACGAGAATTGGGGGTCTGATCTGATAGTGCCAGCAATCGGGTTTCCGAGACGAAGTCGTCCCATGTGATCCCTTCAATAAGTCTCAAGAATTTTTTGGGCCACGTCTATGGCATCACGAGCAGAAGCAGCAGCCGGCCAGGTCTCAGCACCGTAGAGAAGGACTTCGGTTATGGTGGTGTTGTAGATCCGCATTTTTGTTTTTCGGCTGATGTTGGGCTTTGACCACACTGAACAGCATAGTCGTGCCATAATTGATGCGGCTTTTCTGATGCGCGACTGAAATTGATTTTTACCTTGATTTTGATTTTTTGAATTTATTGGGATTTTTACCAGTGTAGACTTCTACATCAGGGTTGCCAACTGCCAACGTCAAAAAAGAGTGCAAATCAAGGCCAAAAAAGAGTGCAAGTTGTTAAAAGCGTTTGCAAGTAAAAAATTTTGCACGCGGGCGGCTCATCCACCCGCGAGATAAAAGAGCTGCTTAAAAAAGAGCGGCTAATGCTCGCTTGAAATTTGCAGCGGTTTATTTTAATTGCTTAGATCTTTAACTGAACTATAGTTGACTGCATCCAATGTTTAGTTAAAGTTTTGTCGCAGTTTTATCCAAAAGTTTTGAAAGGAATATAAGAGGTTCAAGTAACTAGTCGTGAACTATAGCTTACTTCACTGTAATCAAGTCAAGTACCGTACCATAGCGCAGTGAAAAAAAAAAATGGAAGCAGAAACAAAACGAATTTATTATCCTTCAAAACAGCATACAAAATTGCGTGTTTATTGCATTTTTATTTGTATTTTATAACGTTGTGCCTCAGTGTCGCCCAGCAAATTCGGAAACCGTTGAAGAAGAGGCACAAGAGTGTCCATATCTCTAGATAAGGTAACATTTGACTTAAGCATTTAAATTTTCCAACTTTAGGTCATTGTAGTCAATTCGTTTGCTCATTTGTGAGCACAATTCAAAATAAAAATCAGACAGCTCATCTGGACGCAGTGAACCTGCTGAGCACTCAATAGGCCAGTGTTTTGCAGGCTTCTCATGAGGCACAGTGCATTTGGTCCCAACTTTATACAATCAAGTGCAAGAAAATGAGCAGGGCTCAACCAAACTTTAAATGGATCTTTTACGCGCCCTATTTCTTCCTTATTGACAAAGCACTTGTGGAGCAACAAATACGTCTTTTGCAAACTTTCCAAAAGCCTGTGAATCCGTGTTCCCTCAGCTTGAAACTCTTTGTTTAGTGCATTGATCTTTTGTAAGACAAATGAAAGAAAATACTAAGTAACTTTCAGAGATGAATCATGCATAAAAGAAAGAGTTTTATCAGCCTTTTCTTCGGCTCCTCTATCTTCATCGAAGTCACCTTCTCCATGGTTGGTAAAGAATAAAAGGACAGGTTCCACTGCTCAAGGATTTGTTCAACGGAAGCTTCAAACGTGAGCCACCGCTTACTTGAAGTCTGCAAAAGCTTATGGTTTACACATGACAGAACTTTTGGTAGATCTTTAGTTCATCCTGTCTCATTGGGCTATTTGCCACATATGCAACTACGTCACGAATAAAAATGTCAATTCTATCTGGCAACTTCTTAGCTACTTATGCAGAACAAAGAGCAAGGTAATGGCTGGTGCAGCCTAGCACAAGTAAATATGGCACATATTCTTTTAACAGTACACTACAAGAAAGCACATCTCTTCCTACAGCGGCAATGACGTGTCTAATTATCCCACTAGTTTTAGTTCTGCCCTGATTGAAGCTTTTACAAAGTTGTGAGTCTCCAAAGGTATTTTCAGGACAAGGATTAAAGTTTTTTTGTAATGGGAACGTCGTCCAAGACGACCCACGACGTAATCTTCAAGCTGGCTTTAATTATAGGCTCAGCATGTAATTTGTTTAAGAAGGTCTTAATGCTGCAGCATTGATGTCTGATTGTTCTGAACCCTGCGCTTGTGGAAGTTTGTTCTAAGATTGCTTCTCACGTTTGCCACACATCCGATTATGTCTTTATAACACACCTTACAGTAAGCTGAGTCCTGGCATCATTTAAAAAACGATCAGATATTAAATAAAAAAACAAATTTTCTCAACTGAAAGGAAGGAACAGCATTAAAATTTCAACCGAACAAAAATTACAACGTATCTGAAGGGGGTTGCCTGCTCTGCAACACCTCACTCTTTACGCTAAAGCTTGAATTGTGTCCCAATTAATAAAAAAAAACTCCTGAAACACAAGGGTCGTTTAACAAGAACAACAAGAAGCTTTTTTAAAAGTACTAACAACTTTAGCGTGAAGAGCAAGGTGTTGGGGAGGGGGCAACCCTCTTCAAATACGTGGTAATTTCTGTTCGTTTTAAGTTTTAATAAGGCTCCTTACTTTCAGTTGAAAAACTTCCTGTTTTTTTTAACAATGTTAAAAACCAAGGCTGAAATAAGTATGCAAAAAAGGAAAAAGGCTTCGACAGAAATACTAGGCACCTTTTTTCTCCTTGGCTCTTTTATAAGATTACTTGCTTACTGTATAAGCTCTCGGGAATATTAAAAGGGCTGATTAGCCTATTCTACTTTCAGCTTTGCTTAAAATTGAGAATATAAGCACTTAGTACTTCTGCCAAGCTTTGTCCATAAGCAAAGCTTGACAAAGACAAAGATGTTTTAAACTCAGTCATACCTATAATTCAGCAAGCGAAATGGGTCTGGATGATTTTAATACCTGGCCACAGTTTGCCCCCTCCCCCAACTGAAATTTTGAATCTTCAAAAATCTTATTAAATCTAAGATAGACCCGCATAATCCAAGCATCCACAGAAAAGGATCATTTTTTTTAGTATACCTGTCTTTTTGGTGCTATGTTGCTCATTTTTTGGTTAATATTAAGCAGTTCACATGAATAAAGTCAACAAACCACTCGATTCCTTTTCTTATGGTCTTTCCAAATATACTAATTACTTTTGGCGTAAATTCACTTTACTCCCAATCCCTAGGGTATATGCAATTCTGACTGTAGAGGTAAGTTTGAACTTTACCCCCACCCCAATGTGCAAATATATGTCCTGAATTGGTATATTGGGGTGGGGTGAAGGGAATTTGCTCCAAAAAACATTATTATATCCGGAAAGAGCATAAGAAAAGGCATCGATTGGTATGTTCACTTTATTCATAGGTCAAAAATATGAACTGTTCAAAATTTGTCCATTTTTCATTGTCATTTTCGATTGGCTCGAATATCTTTGGCCCTGGATTCATTTCTGAAAGCGTCATTCACCTAGCTCAACTGCGTTTCAAGATAGCAAGAAGTATCTAAAGTCTAGACTACAAGTTTAGGCTACCCCATATTTTCCTAATTTACCCTTTTATATCATTTTGACAGTATGGGCCCCATCCGAAGCAAATTCTTAAACCCCTGGCTGGTAAGATAAGATGTTTATTTAAGAAAAAATGGCTATCACAAGAAGATATGGGTCATTTACGGTTTAAAAAGATGCACAGGCCTGAAGTCTTTGCAGAATTTTATCAGTTTGAGATTAGACTTTAGCAGGTTTATTTAGGATGTTGCTTGTGCATCGCCTTACTTCATGTTACATACTCACTTTTCCATTTCCATGAAGAACAATTGTGCCCAACAGTTTTCAACTTCCTTCAATAAAACTCGATTTGAATTTTCTACGTTTTCACTGGTTATCTATGCTTTGATCTACTTCTTGGTAAATGGCTGACGAAACGAGAAGGACGCCTGGGGAACAGCCCAGGCATAGATAACAGGGATCATACCGGCTAGGTGTTCTATCTTTTGCATTTAAATAGTTTAATTTCTTATTTCGCTTAATAATTTTTCTATCATCATTTCATAAAATTGTGCAAAAAAGAGTGCAAAGAGCAAATAATGGGCAAAAAAGAGTGCAAGTCCGGTCCGTAGTGTGAAAAAGTGCAATGAAAAACAGAGAGTGCATTTCGCACGAAAAGTTTGCAAATTGGCAACCCTGTTCCACATGCATCCCACAACGCCCCAGTTTTCCAGAAAACGCCGAATGTAGATCCGTTTTTTTTCTCACGCAGAACGGCTAACGCATAACGGATGCAGCAAAAACGCAGAACTGTTCATATCAAATCGGTTCAGTGTGCCCGATGAAATGCAAATGGGATTAAGCAGAAAAACTATTAGCTCTATATCTACTCCATAGAAGAAGTCAAGTATTACTTTTTGGATTTACTTTGAATTTTGACCTTGTGTATAAGTCTCAAGCTTTCAGTAAATTAAGCTTTCAGATTAGCTAAGCTTTCAGTATAGGGTGTTGAGAGAGTTCCGAGCAGAATAAAATTATAAACGACGGTATCATTTTAACTATCCTAATTACCTACTCATTTTTTGACTGGCTCAGTTGGGCAGTACTTTTACACCCTATATTGCAGGAGTAGGTGATATGCATCTTTGCCAGTCTAAAAATTGTCTCTCAAAGTGGGTGTATTCCTTTTTTGTGGAGATGGGATCATTTGTATGCTACTAAATGTTCAAAATTACATATTCAAATATTATTTCCCAGTAAGTTCTTTTAGAGGGAGGAAAGTTACTAGAAGGTAATCATACTTTCTACCTGTCCATTCTTCAGCTTTTAATTGAATATTATTGGAACTATACCTTAAGAGAAAAGGTCATTAATATTGAAACCGCTAGAATACAATGTGACAGCATCCAAACTTCAAAAACACCTTTAAAGGCATTCCTTTTATTAACATACAAAAAAACTATGCCAATTAAAATGGAAGGAAACCAATTGAAAATAATTTTTCTGCAAAAGAAGTGCTTCAAAGAAAAGTAAAGTAATACATTAGACCAAAGATGAGCTAGAATAAATGCAAATAATAACTCAAGCCTTAAACAAACAGAAATCACCATCAATAAATAAATGGGAACCAAAATGAAATAATCACAATGAATAATCAAGTCAAACTTAAAATAACCAAAATTGTCATAAGCTGGGGTGGGCTATTCCCCCTAAGTCTTCTAAAAATCAGAGTATCATTTCCACTTTACAAAAAAATATATATTTCAAATACCTTCTTTTTTATACCAATAGTATATTCAAAATTACTAAGACTTCCAAAACTAAATATTATTATACAGCCTATTGAATGTACAATCTAAATTGATTAGTTGTATATAGTAGGCTAATTTTGGTTATTAGATTGTTTTCAGTAAAGTACTCTGGTCTTTAAAAAGCTTAGGGGTGTTAGCCCTTCTGTTTGTCGTAATTTCTACTCATTTTAAGCCTAACCAACTAAGCTTTTTTTTACAAAACTCACTTTTTACCTACCCTGGCTCAGTTTGGAAGTTACATGACTCACCTTTTACCTATCCTGGTTCAATTGGGCAGTACCTCTGTACTCAATACTGCAGGGGTAGGTAATGTACACCTTTGCCAATCTCCAAATTCCCTTCCAAAGTGGGTCTTTTTTTCATGAGGATGGGATTCTTTTTGTTTCTACTACATGTTCAAAAACTACACATTCATATATTATTTCCAGGTCTTTTACAGAGAGGAAAGCTACTTGAAGGTTATCATACTTTCTGCCTATCCATAATTCAGCTTTGGATTGAATCTTATTTTGTCTATAACTAAGGAGAGAAGAACATCATCACTGAAACCACTGAAATGTATTCTGATAGTATCCAAACCTTTCTTCAGGCTACAGGGCTAGTTCAACAATCTCAATTTGATTTGAAATTTGTCTTCAAACTAATCTAGCCATGGGACTAGTTCCAATTTTTGCAACCAATATGCTACTGCTTCTCCATTTTTCCAAGCAAGGGGTCCTTGAGACGAATTTAAGGGGTATAATACACCCTCAAAGGAATTAGAACTTTCGCTGGACCACAGCATATTGAAAAAATTATTGGTAAAATTCTATTTTAGCTAGTTTTTGCTATTTTGGAAAGGGGTTAGGCTAGGAAAATGAAACTTTCAGGGATGGACCTACAGACTAAAATATGTCATTGGAAAAAATTTGAAGTACCTTCCTCCATTCCTTCTCTTTCTAGAGAGTACTGACTTTGGATAACCTTTAAAAATATTTGTGTCCTAAGAGTGAAACCTTGCGAAACAGATATTCTGCTTAAATGGGCTACAAGAAAATTATTTTCAGCTTCACAACTTTGCTCAACCCTAATTAACGAGGTTTCAAAGATCGGCAAATACATTTCTTAAAATTTGAAAACAACATTGATATGGCTTAAAATTCTACTTCAATAACAAGAATTATATTGTCAGAACTAAAATTGGAGAAAAAGAAACTGATAACTGAAAACTAAGATAAATGTTGTTTTGTTAATTAGGTCAAGTAGGCAAATTTGTAATGCCCGTGCCACTAAAACCCAAATATCACGAATGAAATGATAATTTCCTTGATTTTAGCGTCACACTTGTATTTAAAAAGCAAAAAATTAAAACTGCAAGAAAGCAGTTTTTAGAGTTTGCTCCAAGAGTAATTTGTGTCCAACTGTTCCCTACAAATGCTAAGTCTTCTTAACTTTTGTCAAATTCCTCTCCCAGATAGAAAAACCGCTGTTCTAAGTTCTCATCTTTCCTAGTTTCAAAAAGTATTCCTTAAACATTGACAAATTTAGTTTCAAATTGTCAATTATAGCCAATCAAGAGAGCTTATGAGGGCAAAACTTTCAAAACTGTAACCCCTACTTTTACTGTCACAAGATAATGGAAGAGATAAGCGAAACAATTGCCTTAGTTTGCTTCCTTATTATGTCTGGTGTTGCATATTTGCCTAAAATGAAAAAAAAACAAAAAAATTAATGAGAAAACAAAATTAAATTTCAGTGTAAAAAATGTAAACATAAATGATGAAAACAGTGGAACTTGACACATTCTGATTGGCTGTAATCGAAAATCCTAGACATTGAGTTCTAGAGTCTAGCCAAGTGCCTTGTCTACCGTGTCTATCTAAGCGCCGAATTTTAATTGTGAACGGTCTTTGCCAAGGCATTGAATTTTGGCTAGACACGTGTCTAGACATATGATTCTAGCTAGACACGCTTGTGAACGCCTCTTTAGAAACTTGGCAATACCTTCCCAGAGTAAGTTTTTGACCCTGAATTCATAACTGCATGTTCCATTTTCCTAACCTAGCCCATTTCCAAGATAGCATAAAGTAGCTGAACTAGAATTTTACATAATATTATAAAGAAGAGAGGGAACTTGTAAAATGAATATTAGTTTCCCAGATACAAAACTTTAAAGAAAGTTGCTTAGTTAATGGAGGATCAGGGATACTGGCAAACAGGGAGAGGGCAGAAAAGCCCCTCTTGGAACAAGAAAAATTAAAAACTGGGTAACAGGACTATGCCCTACATTAATGGGAGAGCTAATCTTCACCTTTACAGAAATCTACCAAAAAATTAGCAACTATTTAAGGAATGGCAATCAATTATCAAATTTGGGTAAATTTCTAGGTGGCGCTATAATTTAGCTATGATGAAAGTGAAAACATCATTTGGTGCTTTTTTATGCTCTTTCATAATTCAATAATCGCTTTCGGGGCTAATTGCATCTTGAGCCCTTAAAGGGGTCCCGAAGGTATTTTATATGAATTATGAAAGAGCATAAAAAAAACCTCAAATGATGCTTTCACTTTCATCCTAGCTAAATTATATGGTCCACTGCAAATTTACCATGAACTTTACCAACCCCACCCTCCCAATGTGCAAATATATACCCTGAATTGGAATATACCCTGAATTGTCGACGGCAAAGTTTCGAATCATAAAACTCCGCGCTATTTTTGTCGACGGCATTCGAAAAACTTGAAACGGTAAGAAAACGGTTTTTATTTGAGTTACCTAATAAATGAGGTTTGAATTGTTATAAATAAGTATTTTTTGAATATATTACTCTTGAAAAACTTATTTATAAACTAGTGATATGTTTTAAACCACTTTTCAATAACTTAGGTAGTGTTGATAACTTCTTTGTGTGGTTACAAAAATGAAATACCTTTGGGACCCCTTTAAGGGCTTAAGATGCAATTAGCCCCAGAAGCGATTATTGAATTATGACAGAGCATAAACAAAGCATCAAATTATGTTTTCACTTTTATTCTAGCTCAATTATAGCGCCACCTAGAAATTTACCTAAATTTGTATCATAAGTAGGCTAAATAAACTAGCTAGGCTAGACTTGCCTAGTAAAATTTTCCTTCTTATCTTTTAAACCAGCTTCCACTGAAACTTTTCCCCAAGCTTTTGTCAGCAAATGGCGTGTAAAGTGATTAGGATGCCTTTTATCATATATAATGGGTTTTCATCTTAGTGCTAAAATAAGTTTCTCGGAAATCTAGATTTAATTTTTTTCAAACTTCTTTCTTTGATGTTTGCGTTTTGACGGACAAGTTGAGATATTTTAATGCATTTATCCATCCGTCATAACGAAGGAACGACCATCGGACAACGGATGGAACTTGACGAGTCACGCAAAATGCACATTTTTGCGTGATCTGTGTGTGAATCGGATCTGTGTGAACCAAGGGTAAGGTTCAAAATAGCCACAATTTTGTGTTCAACTTCCGTTCACTCTAAATAACGCAACAAGCCAGCAACTTGACAAGCTAATAATGATTTTTACCATTAAATGAGTGCATTGCCTATAAGCTCAATAAATATTAATGAAAGAAACAGGGAATTAAGTTCATCAACACTAACCATAAGGAGTAACATAAATCTTGGTTCAGAGACTGTGCTTTACCTCAATCTGACCTCTGTCTAGTCTAATTATAATTGTAGCCTTGATGAATCCATCCCAAATGCGTTAAATTGTTTTGACTGAAGGTAAATGAATAATCTGCTTACAGAACAGAAACAGAAACAGGTGTCAAATACAGGTGACCTGTTTCTGCTTTCTCTTTTGTTTGTGGGAAAAACAGAAAATAGCTGTTTTTCTAAAAACAAAAGCTGTTTTTGTTTTGTTTTTGCTCATCATTTTTAGAATATCGGACCCTGTCTTCTATACTGAGTAAGATTATAAGCTGCAATTCCAAAGCTAGCGTAAAGAAACCGCCTTGAAACCATCTCAAATCTACTAGTACATCTCTTTTTTGATCGACCACATGCACATAGGATATGACCTCGACTGTACCGCTGATTCTAAAACCTATTAGAGGACAAAAAGCACAACACGAATTCGTTCTTTCCACCTCAAGATGTTGAATAAAGGATTACAAAATAAAAGGAACAAACTTTTCTTTCAAACACAAAAACACAACAGCTTGGAATAAAATGGAAAACAAACTGCAATGATATACTACTAACTTCCATCCTACACTATTATCCAGCCAGTTTTCAGGTTCAAACTTCTTCCTAAGTAACAAGTTCAATATTTGAACTTGTCAGTTACAGACATTCTGGTTTCAATGGTTCTGTCAGTTGTACTCGTACAATGCTTGCGAACAAAGTAGCGCGCGATACTAAATGCATGCTCACTGGGTAAAATCGTTGCAGGGACCACGAGATGATCAAGAGAATATTCTGGGAGGTCCAAAATTTGAATCTCACTCTAAAAGCCAAACAGACCAGTTAACTAAAAGAATAACGAGTCTCTTTTACGTTTACTTTCCCGTTGAAGAAACAAAAGCCATTCTAAGCCTTTCTTCTAAGGTTAAAGTAAATTTAAGTCAACTTTGAATATTTAGAATATTTAAATTAAGATTTTGAATATTAATTGAATATTAACCATAAATTTAATTTAAGGTTTCATTTCAAACATTATTTTTTTCTTATCATACATTAGAATTTGATATTTCTATGAATCTAATCACTTTCTCTATTGTTTTTATTTTTTTTATCATAAAAGTTTAGTTTCTATTATGATTTATCCTCATATTTAAACAAACAAATTATGTCTTTCATCCAACGAAACTATAAAAAAAATTGACTTTAAAGTTTAAAAGATAAAATAAACGGAGAAATGAAACCATTGATTAAAAAAAATAAGAATCCTTTAAACTGCGTGAAAAAAAGAATTTGATACTTCTATTAATCGTATTGTAAAACAAACTTCTTTTGTGTCCTTTTATCACTATGATAAAGACTCAAAAGCCAATGTTCTTTCAAAATTAATTTTGGCTTTTAATTTTTAAAATAAAAGAAGAGAAATGATTTTAATCAATAAAAATTTAATTTCTATTGCAATTTATCCTCATTTTAAAACAAACATATTCTGTCTTTCATCCAACGAAAGTATAAAACAAAATTCACTTTTCAAGCACATCGATCAAGTCTCATGTTGAAGGAGCTTGACAACTAATAGACGACTTTTACCCACCTCATATAAATCTCATTTCAGTTGTTTTACCTTATGCCCAATAATACGAGACTTATATTCACGCACTCAAAATTTAACATTAAAATGTAAACTAAATAAAATGAAAGAATTTCTAATGTCATGACAACAATTTTAGTCAAAACCATATGTTTCAAATGTGTTAACGGGGTCGATAAGGCTGTTTCATAAAGGCTATGAATTAAATCCTCACTCACAACGTACGATAGGCTTTCTGCAAACGAAGGATGTGCAGGACCTGGAAAAATATGTTTAGGATAATACAAATTTTTTTGTGTAAAATAAAAACTTCATTCATGTGATATAGCTCTCCCAGACTCACATATGATATAAGTTCTGTGCTCTAGCTTAAACTCAAACATAAACTAAACTCAAACTTAAAAACTTAACTAAACTTAAACTAAACTGAAACATAGGCAAGTACACTAAGTTTTTTTTTTCCAAAAATGGCAAGAGGAAAGGTTTTGAATAGAGGCCAAAAGGGCAAACTACGAAAAAGATATGAAACTCTATAAGACTAATCATTTAGAACCGAGATCATTTTTGGGGTCAGAAGGGGGGAGGGAGGGAAATAAAAGCCCAAAACTGTCCTTGCCTTGGTCCTTACTCTATCTATAGGGGTTGCTGCTTACTGTAGCTGTTACACTGAACAGTTTTTATCTATAGTATTGATTTCTTACAGGGGAGGAGGGTCCCAGTACACGAAACACGAATTACCTGGATAATTTAGGATTGTTTGGATAAACCATTATCTTTTCTTTGAAGGGGAGGGCGGAAGGAAGAGTCCAAAGAACGTCGCTAGGCATAGACATACTCAAACCATAATGGTTTAATAAAAATAAGTATTTAATCCCTAAGCTCAAAATCCACATTTTCAACACGGAATAATTGTTAAACCAGTAAACATTTTATAAAACAAAAAAAACGTCGGCAATGTAAAAATAAACACAAAAGACAAAGTAGATGCGAAAGATTTATTCCACAGAGAAACAGAGTTTTCTAGTAAAAATTTATTCCACAGAGAAACAGAGTTTTCTAGTAAAAATGCTACGTTTCAAACCCTTTCATTCTTTACACTGGTCTAAAATTTCATACAAGAAAAAATGACAATCAGGTTGAAATATCATACGTTCATCGTAAAAAACAAATCCATTTCTCGTAAGTTCCCGCGTATTATCATTTTAAAACTATTCAGGTTTTAAGAAGTTATCCATTTGCCTCCCAGATATAAGACATGATGTAATTGGCTAACGAAAATAAGTCACGAAAACATGCCAATGAGATTAGAGCAGGATTTTACACGGAAACATAGGACGTATAGGTTTAAATAGCATACATTCATCGTAAAAAAACTAATTCATTTATCGCAAGTTTCCTGCATAATATCATTTTAAAACCAATAAGGTCTTGAGAAGTTTTATATCTTCCTCTCCAAGAATAAGGGATGATGTGGTTTGCTAAAACAAAACAGGCCAATGTGATTAGAGCCGAATTTTACACGGAAGTATAGGACTATAATATATACTTTTCTCTTTTGTTTTTGGGTCAGTTATTGATTCAATGATAAATATAGTGTTTGTTATATATATAAGGGTGATTATATGATAGCATAAACAGGCGGTGAAATAATCTTGCGAGCACCTTATTTCAAATTTTTCTCTCGTTACAAAATTTAACTAAAATTAGAAAAATTGAAACAAAAAGTACAAAGATAAGAAAAAAAAAAATTTCCTACAGCGAGATAGGATAAAGGATTTTAATCAGCCAAAACAAAACAATTAAAACATAACTATTTGTTTTATGAAAAACTGAACTTTACTCAGTCACTGACATATCCCTGCTACGCCAGAATAAACATTAAATTTTTGAAATTTTCAAATATCTTCCTTTAAAGTCGAGGGTTAAGTCAGTTGTGCAAAAAGAATTTGACATTTGGTTTATGACGTGTCGACAAAAGAGCTAACCGACAACGGAGCGCCTCTTTTAGCCTTCTAGCTAGACCAGGGATACAACTGGGGGGTTCAGGAGGGTCAATGCCCTCTATTTTTGGTTTTACGTTTGGTGAAGTGATTCAAACGTTAACTTGTCTTTTTTTCAGCTCATCTAACAACATTAATAAGATGAAAATGACGTAAAAACAGAAAAGCCGAAATAAATCGAAAACATTGCACAAATTACAATTACTTTATACTTGGTAAAAGACCCCTTTAATGCAATTCCTTAGTGGAATCTCCAGTTCATGCTGTCAAATAAACTAGTTATCACATTTTAATAATTGTCAATGCAGGCCCCACTATTTCAAAATTCACTAGGTTAAAAGAGTGCTAAAATTGTACTTTTGAGGAGGACTTTAACTTGGGAAACCGGGCGGCGAAAATTATCACGGCAAAATTACAAAAAATCAAAGTTTGAAGCCCCCTCCCCCTGCTTACATATCTGAACTAAAAACTTAAAAATAGATCTATGGACTATTGTATTCTATAAATAAAGCTTTAAAAACGAAAAAAACGTCATTTACAGTTTTCTTCTTCTCCTGATGTTCAGCACCTGTTTTACAAAGCAGACTAAGAGTGTCAGGAAAAAGAATCACGTAGACATAACACGCCATATGAGGAATTCATAGTAGAAACACCAGGAACCTCTTTTTTCTAGGGGAGGAGGCGAGTGGTCGAGGTGGAAATAACAACCCAGGTTAGCAAGAGGTATCAAAACTTTTCCGGGAGGAGGGGGGAGAGGGTTGTGGAAATAACATCCAAGACTAGCATGAATTAGAAGATAAACCAATATATTTTCCCTCAGGGGAGTCGTAGAAATAACACCCTATGTTCAATTAGAAAAGGCGTCAGAGAAATTTTAAGAATGGGGAGGGGTCGGGTGGGTAAATTATAAAAATGAAATTTAATACCACAGATAAAAATGTTTCTTAGGTTTTATGGACTCTCCTTAGGAGGGGGGGATAAAATTTCACTTTAATAGCACCCTGGACATACGAGCTGGACGGGAGCATGGGCTATCCCGTCCTAGCATGGGTTAGGACGGGATGAAATTTAAAGATGGTTGAAAAGAGTAAATTAAAGCCTTGAAAATGATCTAGAGATGATTGAAAATAATGAAATAAATATTAAAATGGTTTGAAGATGATTGAAAAGAATGAATTGAGATCTTAAAAATGGTTTAAAGATGGTTGAGCAAAATGAATTAAAATATTAAAAATGTTTTAAAGATGGTTAAAAAGAATGAATTAAAATCTTAAAAATGGTTTAAAAATGGTTGAGAAGAATGAACTAAAGTCTTAAATATAGTCTAAACATGGTAAAAAGAATGAATTAAAATCCTAAAAATGGTTTAAAGATGTTCGATAAAGAATTAATTAAAATCTTAAAAACTGCTTGAAGATGATTGAAAATAATGAATTAAAATCTTACAAATGGTTTAAAGATGGTTGACAAGAATGAACTAAAGTCTTAAAAATAGTCTAAACATGGTTAAAAGAGTGAATTAAAATCCTAAAAATGGTTTAAAGATGTTCGATAAAGAATTAATTAAAATCTTAAAAACTGCTTGAAGATGGTTGAAAATAATGAATTAAAATCTTACAAATGGTTTAAAGATGGTTGAAAAGAATGAATTAAAGTCTTAAAAATGGTCTAAAGATAGATAAAAATAATGAATTAAATATCGAAATGGTTTAAAGATGGTTGAAAAGAGAATTAAAAATCTTAAAAACGGCTTAAGGATGGTTGAAAAGAATGAACTAAGATCTTACTAACGGTTTAAAGATGATTGAAAAGAATTAATTAAAGTCTAAAAAATGGTCTAAAAGATAGTTGAAAATAATAAATTAAATATTAAAATGGTTTAAAGATGTTCGATAAAGAATGAATTAAACTCTTAACAATGGCTTAAAGATAGTTGAAAAGAATGAATTAAAATCTTACAAATGGTTTAAAGATAGTTGAAAAGAATGAATTAAAGTCTTAAAAATGGTTTAAAGATGGTTGAAAAGAATGAATCAAAATATATGAGGCTATCTTGGGAAACAGTTAAACTGGAAGCTAAACATGGTTGAATGTAGGATGAGCATTCACCAGCGTGGAAGATGGATGGCCAAAGTGGAAGATTTGAGCAAATAAGGTTGAAAGAAGAGCAGTAGTGATTCCGTATCAGGCTTCTGATTTTTCTATTTTTGGTTCCAAAAACTTAACTTCTGGAATGAATTAGGACAGGGATACAAATTGTTAGGAACAAATTTTAACGAAATTTCTTTTTATTTTTGCAAGAATTTTTCCCAAACATGTGTATCACATAAAGGGGTAAAACTATAATAGGTATTAAAGGACTAGCAATTATTTTAAAATAAACATCAATTTGACAGAAATTCACGTTCTAGCAATGAAAAAAAATTGCAACTTCTTATTCATGCTATTACATCGTTTTTGAAATAGTTTGAGATATTTCAATTTTGGCGAAACATTCAATTTGCAATGAGAATATGAAAGTAAATATCTTGCAGTAAGAATCCTAAAATAAAACGATTTTTCGTCATGATTTCCAAGATCAGGCGAAATTGAAATGAAATACTTTTACGAAAATATTGAAATGTATTACTATTGAAACGAATCGAGATGAATTATTATTTGAAATGAATTACTTAGAGGAATTGTTTCCTTCTGCAGAGAAACTAAAAAAAAAAAAAAATACATGAACTTTATGGTATAAACAATAACATACAAAACTTGTAGACGGGTCCATGAATATTTTCTCTTTAAACATACCTAAGCTTCAGTATCCCATTTCTGATGTACAAAATAATTGAGCCGGCCAACGACGACTAGAAATCATCATCTTCGCAGAGGTCCAAGTAGATATCAAAAGATTCACGATTGCAATTACCACTGGCACTGAAGACGTATTTATGAAATGTGCCATCCATACATATAGCTTAAAAAGAAGCAAAAACGCAATATATTCCAATAAAACAAGGGCGTACAAAATACCTTTTTGCTTAAGAAAATTTTAAAATTTTGGTTGACTCATACCTTGAAAAAGAAAAGAAAGGGGTGTTTTTTTTTAGTTATAGGTTTTTGTATTTTGAAGCTATCTCACCTATTTATTAACAGTGAAAAAACTCTTTGACAGAATTTCAACGGACAGATTATAGAAGGTAAATGAAGAATTCTACGAATACGGTTGGGTCAAATATAACCATATAACCGCACTACATACCTTCACTGAAACATACGACCAAAATTAAAAACAAGAAACCAGTAAAAATCTAACACACTCAAAAAACGCTTTGACAAAATTAAGAGAAACAAAAACCTAAAAATCCAAAAAGCATTAACTTCATCACTTTATAAAAAGTCAGGTAATACTAAGAAAAAAGGCATTCACTCCGCCACACTATTTCATTGATAATTTAAATAATTTTTTGGCCAGATGTTTACTTTGTTGGCCGATACCCTTTCTGTCTTCTGGGTACAGGTTCACTTTGATTGTCTACTAACTTTATTTTATATTACTTGAAATAGTTAGCTGCTTAAAACATAGTGCATCTTCTACTCATAAACAAAATTCGCATGGAGGTCGGTTTATGTCGCGCTATTTGGTTTTGATACATCTTTGGATCCACGTACCGTTTTCAACAACTATAGCAAATCCCATCTGAGATTGTTCTCTATGTAAGGTTTTAAATTGCGTTAAATATAGTCCCCTCTCCCTGGAAAAAAATAGCTTTGAAAGTTTGTTTCAAGAAATACCCCAGAGGAATAGAATTACTCTTTCCCCTTTACTACTACTACTACTAACATCTCACCGCAGCACCAAGCCGCCTGAGGCCAACACAGATAAACGAACGCTCCTCCTCCATCCCAATCTATTCCAAGCCTCCCTTTTTACACCATCCCAGGAAGTTCATATTTCCTTTAAATCTTTCTTTATGACGTCCTCCAACCCCAGACGAGGACAACCTGCTTTCGTTTAGCCCTAGATGGTTGGCCGAAAAGGACAATCTTCGGCAATCTGTCATCCTTCAGCCACACAACGTGCCCTAGCCATCTCAGTCAGCCGGGTACCCAGAACAATCCGTAGGCAATTTCTCTGGGAAACATCTAGCAAATCTTCATCCGCTTTTGGGAACAACAATGCTTCTTAGCCATATTTGACCACAGTCATCAATGTAGCTTCCAACATTCTAATATTGGTTTGCAGACTTACCTTTCTATTCTTCAAATGATAATACATCAAATGATAAACAATGTCTGTTTTAAAAATTTTCTCTTTCTGTTTATATATGCGTATTTTAAAATTCATTCTATTTATTTCATTTTATATTACTTTACGTTGCATCTATTTAATATATTACCATACATTATAAATAGAATAAGAAATATAAAAAAATATGATTTTTTGTAGTTATAAGGAGCATGTTATTATAGATATAATTACACTGAGCAATTATAATATTCGCATTAAGAAACCGCATGCAGTGAAAATGATGCTACCGGTCCCAAAACAACTTCGTGACTAGGAATACATTTTTATGTAGAAAGGGACCCCTAGGTGCGAAAACCTGATACTTCCCCCAGCCCTATGAATCAGATTCTTATGCACTTACGCACCCTTCCGTTTTAGACAGAATGTGTTATTATGAAGCCATTTTAGCACATTTTAGCACAAAGTCATTTTACCACACAACAACATGAAAATTGTTCTTTCATATTTCCAAGGCTCATCCAAAAATACTAATATTTATTCAGTCTAATAAAAAAAAAAGTCAATTACACAATTCAGATCTGAACTAAAACAGTTTTTTTTTAAATAAAACATATGATAATCTTAAAAATAATTCGGATTCAAAATAAATTCACTGCTTAACTTACTTCTTATATTTAACTGTAAAATACTTTCACTGACATAAAAAAAATAATAACACTGAAGCTGGGTGGCCCAAGTTGCGCCAGAAACCCCTTATTTGGGCCAGGCCGGCCAAAATAGACCCAAGAGTTGAAAATAACTTTATCTTTCTTGTATTTTTATTTTATTCTTTTTCTGTACTTCTTAAAATAATTATTCCAGGATTTTTTAAACTAAAGTATGAAAAATAACATCTTGCAAATGGCTTCCTTCTTCTTGCTGACTAAAATTTGTTTTTTTAAGAGCCTTTTCCTTTACTCCGTCATCAAAATGACATTTTTGTCATTAAAATAACGATAACAATTTCGTTGAGCTGAGACAAATACCGGCTCTTACAAGGGCATTTTATATCACTCCGTTATGAAATTGACGGCGATGGTTTTGTTAAGTTGAGATAATACGAGACCTACCAGAAGTATAAAAAAAGAGCTTAAACGTATTTAATAAAAAAAGAGCTAAAATGCATTGCTGCACATCATGTGTAGCCATAATACTTAAAAAATTCTAAATAACCAACAACAAAAAGACAAAAAAATAACTAAAAGCAAAAAGGTTATGAGTATTTTTAACCCTTCAGGCTTGTTTGGGCAACCCTGAACACTATTAAATCTGAAATTGGCAACGGGTATTAGAATACACGCTAAAATCATAAGTCAAGAAATTCAGCTTGTGGCTTAACTTGAAAAATTATGATTAAAATTTTTTTTCCAACTTTTTTCTAAAATGAACTTCCTCCACGGAATATATTTATTAATTTTCAAGAATAGAAATATGCCAATATAGGCCAAAGTAGTGGAGAATAAAGGTAGAAAAAGAACAGGAAATGTAAGCCGCCTTTCATACAGGTCATAAAATTCAATAAGGCCCCCATTTTCAAAGCAGGTAACATTCAAAATGGTGGATTGACGGCAACTTGATTTTAATTCAAAGTATTTGTATTTGACCACAGTGTTTGTCCAATTTGAGAGTTATATCTACTCCCGCCATTTGCCCGTGCCGTCTACCATAACACTTGAAAAAACTATAGGTCTTACCGTTCGTCTACGAGTCCAGGGGACTTGTTGGTCATGTGTCAATCCTAAAACAGGGTAGTTCACCCGAGACTCTAAGCAGGCAATCCCATTAGACTTAGGTTACTTGTTCGCCTGTGAATCCAAGAAAATTCAGTCCCCCCTTTTGCATAAAAGTCCAGTGGACATTGTCATTCATGACTCAACCCAAAAACCTCGATCATCACTTAAGTTCTGTGACTATCTTAATTAGTTCTGCCCTAAGATGGATAGATGGATGATAGACTATCTATCAACAAGTGAAAATGACATCATTTTTATATATTCCTGAAAAATGCTTATACCAACTGTGCCTCTCACTCAGACTATCTGTCTTGGCTTTTTCTCCAATTTGTCATGGTTCCAATTAGCTCCAATATTTTTGGCTCCAATTAGTAAAATAAATACATACATTTACAGACTACGATTTAAACTCGCTCAGTTTTGTTGGGTGACTCTGTTTCACCTTTTGCACCCATCCACAGCATAAATATTATACAGTATAGAAAATTTGGTTCCGAAACGGGACACATCACAGCACGCGCAAAGGAAAGTTTCCCTTTACGTAAATCGTAATAACTTCAGTTGCTACTTGGAATTGCGCACGCACGAAAGCGGAGTCATGAAGAACAGTGCAAGACTGATCTGTACCAAAAATCTTTACTGAAGAAGATAGAAATTTTCCATACTGTATAATATTTATGATGTGATCCCCTATTATATTGGTACTAACCTGCTACCGTGTTTTTGGAAACAAAAGTACACACGCATGCGGATTCTGGGGGTACTGTGAAGTTTGCCAAGGCCCACTGAGAGTCGATATATCCACCGGCTGCATTTAATCCAATCTTAGATAGCCTGTAAGGCAATTCAAATTATAACTTCCTCACATACAGTAGCGTATATCTTTGCTATGAATCTGCTAAACATATTTTTGAAGCTTATTGAGCGGACAATTATAAAGAAGAAACCAAAATCGAGAGAAATGTTTTCCCTAAGACAAGAATTGAAGATTGAAAAGACTTTCATTAGAAGTTAAAATCGGAATTAAGTATTAAAAGAAAAAACTTTGATGTCCAAAGGTACAAAAACATTCTTGCTACCAGGAGAAATGGAAATTTTTCAGACCAAAATGATAATGCGAAGCTTTCATGATATTTCATAGCTATTCAAGGACGATTTTTATAGCAAGACCACTCCTAGGTCTCATTTTTTCGTCTTAAAATCTTAATCATTCCTGACAGCAAGAAAAAAAAATTAGTTTTTTGTATACGGTAGATAAAAGCGATTTTTTTTAAATGTTTTACTTTGTGAGCTTTAATTTTGATTTTACCATTTAAAGTGTTTTCTATTAACAATAGACGAACGAACGTACTAAATACAAAACATTTGTATAAATTTCTAAAAAATTAGCTATTCAGTATTCATCTTCTTTGACAAATCTTCTGATCACAGTATATCTAAATATAGTCCTACACTCTCCATTAAGATTTTTGACACATATCAGTCTGGACCTCTCTTCATAACTCCGTCTCTTCGCGCACGCGCAATGACAAATGTTTAGCGCATTACGACGGGCTTATGCTGGGATCTGACTGAAGAAGCAACGGGAACTATTGCTGTGACGCGCAGAGGGATAGCCTTTCCGAGGGCTTTAATCTCTATCATTTCTGCAAAAATTTTTCGCTACTGTTCATATATACTTTACTGTGCTTCTGATCAGTTCTTTGCACATCCTACTCATATTCTCAATATGTGAATACTCGTTCGATTCGTTAATTGAAACTTGTTTCGATCCGGTTTATACCCAAGAGCATACCTAGTTCTTTCTTAAGCAGCTTTTATTTTGCCTGACCGTCAATGAATAAGTAAACAAAATTTGCATAAAAATTTTATCTTTCTTTTGCTAAATGGCTGTCTTTAAATTTTGTTCTGACATAATTTACAAATTAACTTACGTAACGAACTTCTATATTCGTATATTTTTTTTCTGGCAAAAAATACAAAGTTGCAGATTTTTGCAGATATGAGCTTGAAACCTATGTAATAGGGTTTTCTGATACGCTGAATCTGACGGTGTGATTTTCATTAAAATTTTTTCACTTGTAGGGGATATTTCCCCCCTTTTTTAAAAATAAGGTAAATTTTCTCAGGCTCGTAGCCTTTGATGAGTAATACTAAACTTAATAAAATTTATATATTTAGAATCAGCATTATAAGCTCATTCTTTTGATACATTGATTGACATCAAAATTCCGTTTTTAAAAGTTTCGATTACTATTGAGCCGTATCGCATGTTTTTATTATTGTTTTGTTTATTACGTATATGTTATGACGTATATGAGGGGGTTCTCCCCTTAGTCAATACCACGCTCTTTACTTTAAAAGTAAAAAAAAAAAAAAATTCACAAACCTCTTTTGAAAGCAATAAAAAAAAAACTGTACCGTAAAGAGCGAGTTATTTACTTGGGGGAAACCAACCTAATATACGCTATATTTTCTGTTCCTTTTAAGTTCTAATGTTTCTTCTTACTTTCAGTTGAAAAAACTTGTTTTTTTTAAATTTAATTTCTGATCGTTTTTTAAATAATGCTTGGAAATCCAGCACCTCCTTCATAGAAATGTCCCTTTCCCCAAAGAAACATCCTCCACGGAAAGATTCTCCCGAGTAACCCCCTCCTCCAGCCCCCCCCCCCACCAGAAAAAAAATTCTTCCTGAAAATGTCTGTATACTTCCCAATAACCAATACAATATGTAAGCAATGGGCAAAGTTCATAACTTGCAGCCCTTTCCCTGGGAACTGTGGGGAATTAAGGTCATCCTCAAAGACATATTTAATAGATTAAAGTTCGAATTTTGTTCCAATTCTTTAAAAATAACCCTCTAATCACAAAGGCCGAATAATTAAAACAAAATTTGCAGATTAATTTAACTTTTATTTGGTTAGATGGCTTTCTCGAAACTTGTTTAATTTTATTTACGAACGTTTTTATTAGTAATGAATATACGTAACTTACGAATTAACTTACATAACGAACTTCTGTGCTCATATATTTTTAATACGTATATTAGGGGGGCTCGCCCCCTAGTCAATACCACGCTCTTTAAGCTAAAGTTCGAATTTTGTTACAATTCTTTAAAAATGACCCTTAATCACAAAGGCCGTTAATTAGAATAAATAGCTCTTATGAAAGTACTAAAAAATCTTTGGCTTAAAGAGCGAGGTATTGACTAGGGGGTTACCTCAATCATACACGTAATATTTTCTGTTCGTTTTAAGTTTTGATGTTACTCCTTATTTTCAGTTGGAAAACTTGTTTTTTTTATAATTAATTTCTGATCTTTTAAAAGAACAAATTCGCATAGCAACGGTGCAAAACGGAACTATATTTTAATAAGCGTTTTTTTTCTTTTTCTGTCGATTTGATCTCAGACAAAAGTTGGAGGAAGTTGGAAAAATAGCAATTGGGAGATTTGACCCCATATTTTACACTCGTTTGACACACAGCCTAACTTAAATAAAAACGTATAAAACTGAGACTTCAAAGGAAAGTATGTTCTGTGAATATCCATTTGAAGCATGCACTAGGATTAGTATATCTGTTACTTAAATATGGAACGATTCAATATAAGCCAATAAAAATCAAATAAAATTTACTGTTTCATTAGTTTAATATGTAATAAACTTTCATCAATACTTTTAAATCTATTTCTTTCAAGGACACAGAAAATCAACAGACTAAATACAAATCTTAATTAAATAATTGAATAGGCCTTAATAAGTTTGTGATTAGCTTATAAGCCATTTTAAATGTAGCTTTCTGATTTTTTTTTTTTTTTAGTTTAAATATACAGTAATAAGTATGTGATTAGCTTACTAGCTATTTTAAATATAGCCTTCTGATGTTGATTTATTTTACATATATAGTAATAAGTATGTGCTTAGCTTACTAGCTACTTTAAATATAGCCTTCTGATGTTTATTTAGTTTATATATATAGTAATACTACTACTACTACTAACAACTCACCGCAGCACCAAGCCGCCTGAGGCCAACACAGCTACGCAAGCTCCTCCTCCACCCCAATTTATTCAAAGCCTCCCTTTTTACACCCGCCCACGAAGTTCCCATTTCCTTTAAATCTTTCTTTATGACTTCCTCCCACCCCAGACGGGGACGACCTGCTTTCCGTTTAGCCCTAGATGGTTGGCCGAAAGGAACAATCTTCGGCAACCTGTCATCCTTCATCCGCAAAACGTGCCATAGCCCTCTCAGCCATTCTTTCATTATAGCCCTAAAGAGTGGCATTGAACCACATTTTTCGTATAGACTATTCTTCGAGTTAAGTTCGGTCAGCCGGGTACCCAGACTAATCCTTAAGCATTTTGTCACGAAATTATCTTGCAAGTCTTCATCTACTTCTCGGAGCGTCCATGCTTCAGAGCCATATTTGACCACTGTCATCACTGTAGCTTCTAATATTCTAATCTTGATTTGCAGACTTATCTTCCTATTCTTCTAGACTTTTTTTAACTGTCAAAAAACACCCTGAGCCTTGGCTGTTCTATTTTTAACATCTTCACTGCTCCCACCATCTTTACTAATATTACTACCAAGGTAAGTGAAGCTGCTCACCTGATCAATCTTTTCATTATTCAACGTCACCTTTTCATCTTCACTTATTCCTAGCCTTATTGATTTAGTCTTCCTAACATTAATTTCAAACCAATTCTAGCACCCTGAACTCGCAAAACCTCTAAAACCTCATTCATTTTGCTCACACTTTCATCTACGATGCTTAAATCATCAGCATAATCCAAGTCCAAGAGACTTTTTTCTCCCCATTTGATTCCGTGGTCTCCCATTGCCTTTCCTGTGCTCCTTAAGACAAAGTCCATCAAAATAATCCATATAAATGGGGATAGAGTATAACCCTGCCTAACTCCTAATTTAATGCAAAACCAGCTGCTAACCTAATTTCCTACCTTAACCGCAGCAGTTTTATTCTGATACATAGCACTAATCACTTTAATGTATTTGTCTGGTATACCATACAAGGATAAAACCTTTACTAAAGCTCTTCTATCAACAGAATCGAACGCTTGCTCATAATCTATAAAACTGACGACCAAAGGTGTTTCAAAACTCAGGCATTTCTCAATTATTAGCCTAAGAGTGAAAATTTGGTCGACACATCCTCTACCTTTTCTAAAACGGCACTGCTCTTCTCTTAAAACTTTGTCTACGGCATCTCTCAGTCTAAAAAGTATCATATTACTAAGTAAGTTACTACCTACAGAGACCAGACTAACGCCTCGATAATTACCACACTCACTTTTATCATCTTTCTTATAAAGTGGCTTAATTAAGGTTTTCCTAAAATCTTTAGGTACTTTATAAGTATGTGATTAGCTTACTAGCTATTTTAAATATAGCCTTGCGATGTTTATTTAGTTTACATATATAGTAATAAGTATGTGATTAGCTTACTAGCTATTTTAAATATAGCCTTCTGATGTTTATTTAGTTTACATATATAGTAATAAGTATGTGATTAGCTTACTAGCTATTTTAAATATTGCCTTCTGATGTTTATTTAGTTTACAGTAAAGCAAAAATATATTTTCGTCTTAGTTTTAAATTTGGATCGATTGTTCATCAGACTTTCAGTTTGTTTTGTGTTTTCTAAAAAACAAAAAAGAGAGATAAAACTCAATGAAAAGACATCAAAGGAGACTGGTACTAGGAGAGTGAAAATATGAAAGACTGAAACACTTTTTAGACTACTTTAGACTACTTTTACTTTTTAGACAAAGACTAAAAAGACTCTTTTCACTCTATCTGGTCGCAGTCTCCTTCGTTTTCTTTTCATTGAGTTTTATCTTTCTTTGTTGTTTTTGTGTCATGGCTGGCCAGTTCGGCTTGACATAATCCATATGACATGATCCAAGAACATGATCCATATAACGCAAATCTGCACAAAATTTAGCCATTGATTTCGTCGTTTTTGAAAACCCTTATGTAAAGGTTTTTCAGATCCCACAACCTAAAACTATCAAATACTTGCACGCTTTTATAATATACTATAGTATATTATAATATCTTATAACTTATACATAAATTATATTTATATTTAATGTAAGCAAACATACTTATTCTTACTTTTACCTTCAATTTTGATTAAAATTGCGCAATTACTGGATACCTGAACTGTCATCTGAGAAATTTATTCAACAGAATTTTTCTTTCAACAACACGTTTTTTGGATTTTTCGGGGGGTAGTCAATCACCCTCCTTACGAGTAAGTCTCGTTTAATGATGTTTAAAAAAAAAAATTTGAGTTCGGGCATATCACCAAATTATATAATGAATATTCCAGTATCCCAAGCCAAGTTCGACCAAGCTAATGAGCACCAAAACGAAAAATTAGACCGACTACTTAGTAAGCAGTGTGATTTAATAACTGCAGTTAGCAATTTGTCTTCTGATATACAGGAGTTAGAGAATGAGGCTTTAGAAAGAGATAGAAAAATTGCCGAATTAGAAAGGTCACGTGAAGAGAAAAAGCAGAAGAACTCGTTGCTCGAGCGTAAAATGCAACTAATTGAAGTGAAAGAAAGAAGTTCGAACTTGATCATACACGGCTTACCGACGGATATTAATCCGAATCAATCCCTTGAAGCTCACCTGGAAAATCTACTTAAGAATACCTTAAAAATTGAGTCATCTGTGTCAATTAACAAATGTTATCGCTTAGGAGGAAAAACTGTCAATATAACGAATAGACGCCGTAATCAAAGCCAGTCAGGTAAACCGGCAGTTAATCCAGTGCTAATTAGGCTCAGGAATGAAGCTGAAGCTTATCTAGTTATGCAAAACGTATCCAAGCTTAAGGGCTCTGGAATAAAAATTTGCACGGACCTTCCTCCAGCACTTAACGCTTTACGGATAGGATTCCTCACTAAAGCAAAAAAGATGAAGGAGTGTGGAATGATTATTGCTTCTCGGGTGAAAAATAAAGGAACCCATGTATGGCTTGAGATAAAAAAAAATGGTTCGGTGATATGGGAGAGAGCTGATCAATAAGTGAATAGGATAGTAGTAATCTGAGTTTATATTTATAAGATATTGTGGAGTATTTTGTTTTTTTTTGTGTTTAGTGCTCTGGTTGTTAAGTTAGTTGATAATTTATGATGGATTTGAGGATTATGATTATCTGATTTTTGGAGGCCCGTTCGCAAAATTATCATAATGTGTTATTATGTGGGTTTTTCTTACTCTGTTTTTTTTTTGTTATCAAAACTGTTATATTGAATTTCCTTACTTTGTGCCACACTATTCCTGATTTTTCCTATATAAGGTTTTCATGTTATAAAGTTCTAGTTTTTGGTTATGTTTGTCTCTTTCAGATGAAGTTCTGGTTACAATTGTGTCTCCTTTGACTCTCCGTATGGTTGGTAAGTCACTTTTTGTCAATAAGTATACCCAGCATCGAGATAATGGATGATAGACTTCGTAATTTCGAGGAGCTCCTCCTAGATTTAGGTAGAATATTTGAGAATTCATGCAAAGATGAAGATGTTTTTGATATGATGGTTCATTCTATCCCAAAAAATAAATATCTACTCCCCACCCAAGTTTTAAATAAAGGCGATAATTTTAGAATAGCATTTTTGAACTGTCGCGGGTTACTAAATATTTTTGATTGAATATTCCTGTTTATTTCTCATCATGATGTAGATGTCTTCGCCTATTGTGAAACATTTTTAAATGATTCGACAAATACATTTATAAATAAACAGGATTATACTTTTTTTCATAAGAATCGGATTCATAAAAAAAGGGTGGGGTAGGTTTCTTTATTAAATCAACAATTCAGTCAGATCTGGTGAGTGAATTTGATCACCTATATCTTGAAATGGTGTTTGAATTTTTGGCAGTTAAAATAGACGTAAATGTTATGAACAATTTGTGTTGTGTTTTTTACCGGCCTCCAAGTTCTCCTGAATCAAAATTCGTGGAGCTTCTTGATGAGTTCATGCTTATCGCTTCGAAAAAATATCCAAAAATAGTTATCATGGGTGACTTTAATATTGATTTATATAATTCTAATAATTCAAGTGATAATTTCCACGGAATCTCTTCTGACGGGGCTGACTTGTTGTCAGTTTGCCTGTCCGGCGGTCTCTTACCAGCTTATGGAGTCTCAACAATAATAACGAAAGATTCTGCTTCCCTTATTGATAATTTGTTTACGAATCTGGAACTAAAGTCTAGTGATGTGGTTACTGAAGATTTTTCAGACCATTTAATGCTTGTGACCGACCTTCACTTGATTACAGAGTTTAATAGGCCCACTAAAAGAAAAATGAGAATGACTAACAGAAACTCCTTAAGTAAACTTAAAGTATTGCTTTCTTCAAGTGATTTTTCTTCTTGTTTAGAGTCTTCGGACCCTGATTTTGCTGCTGAATTTTTGTGAATCAGTTTAAACGTAGTTTCAATAATGGTTTCCCTCTCCGTCAAATATCAAGAAGAAATAATATAAAGCCGATTAAGCCTTGGATATCTCCTGGATTGCTGGTATCAATAAAAAATAAGAATCTGTTATATAAGGCATACTTAATGCATCCATCTGAAGTTAAATTAGCTGAATTTAGCAGATAAAAAAATTATTTAACAAAAATTTTAAGATCAGCAAAAAGTCATTACTTCGCCAAAGCATTTGTTGAAGCAGAAGGGTTCCCCAAGAAGACATGGGAAATAATTATTAAGTGCTTAGGAAAGCATAAGACCCATGACCTTCCTGATGAATTAATAGCTGAAGATGGAACTAAACTTGCTACAGAGAAAGTAGAAGTTGTCAATGCATTAAAAATACACTTTGTAAAAAATGGCAAGGAAACCGCGTCAACTGCTGCAAACAACTTGGCCTGTCATCTGGATAATAAAACTGGAGAGGACTTTCAATCATATCAACCCCTGTCTGACATTTGCTCCATTTTTCTTACTCCTGTAACCCCAGATGAACTTTTACTTACAACAAACCTTTTAAAGAATGGATCTTCGGAAGGGATTGACGGGTCATATACTAATCTGATCAAGTGCATAGCACCAAATATTGTAATACCGCTATACCATGTGTTCAACCTCTGTTTTCAAACCCGACGATTTCCTTCTTGTTTCAAGTCTGCAAGAATAATCTCTTTGTATAAAGGGGGAGACCCGAAGAACCCAACAAACTATCGGCCTATTTCAATCCTGTCTACATTTGGCAAGTTGCTCGAAAAGTGCCTATATAACCGTATAGTCAGCTTTTTAATGAAATCTAATTTTTTTAGTCCGATGCAATTTGGGATCCCGAAGTCTCACTCTACTGAGCATGCTATTATGGCAATGATTCAGTTTGTTCATGACGCCCTCGACAAAGGTGATATTCCTGCTACAATTTTTATTGACATTAAAAAGGCATTTGATACGATTTCCCATAAAATATTGCATACCAAACTTGATAACTGCGGCATAAGAGGCCCAGTTAATTAATGACTTAGTAATGTTATACCTAAAAAACCAAAATCAGTATGTAGACGGAGGCGATACTTCTTCCTCATCAGTATCTCAATCTCAGTCAGTTGGAGTCCCACAAGGCTCTATTTTGGGTCCACTCCTATTTCTTATCTATGTTAATGATTCCAGTAAAAGCATCAAAGATATTGGCCTTAACACATTATTCGCCGATGACACGGCATGCAATGTCAGCAGCCCCGACTCTAGATCTTTGAAGCTTAGGTTGGAATCAGTACTGAAGAGGCTTATCTTATGGTTTTCGAGAAATAAACTGACTATTAATTGTACTAAGACAAAATTCATCATCTTCTCTCGTACTGGGAAAACAGCACCGGAAATTATGATGATTAATATTCAAGACCTACCCATTGAAATTGAAAGAGTTGATGATATTAAGTATCTCGGGATAATACTGGATTCAAGTTTATCATTTAAAAGACATGCAATTTATCTTCGAATGAAACTGGCAAGAAATATTGGAATGATGAATCATCTGGAATTTGTCCTGCCGTTTTTGTCCCTGAATTCTCTTCGTCAGTTTCTATCGCATATATATGTAAATTAGTGTCAAATAATATTTTTCAATACTTCTAAAACTCATATTCGTCATCTTAAAGGGCAACGATATAAAGCTCGGTATTTATTGAGAAATTTCCTGTATAGCTTGGTTTCTTACGCTGGTAAATCGTCAACAAAAAGTATGAATCAAATTTTAAATATCCTTCCACTAGATCTTTTCCCTTCATTCCATTCTGTTCTTTATATGATTAAACACGTTCAAGGTCTTTTGCCTGAGTATTTTTATTTGCATAATAATTTTTTCAGGATAATAACCAGGTTATACATGCATATTGGACCCGTGGCAGTTCTGTAGTCCATCAGGCTTTAATAAAATTTGAAAGGTCCCGTTTTTCACCTAGGCATAGTATTATATATAATCGGAATACATTTCATAGTTTTATAGATTTGAATAATTCGTTCGTTAATAATAAAATTGGATCAATGAATCATTTAATCAGAAATTATTTATTTTGATTTATTTTCTAGGGTCGATGCTCCTCATTTCACTTGGTTTATTTGGTTATTTTGATGTTATTCGGATTTTGTTTGTTGCTACCATACGGAGAATTGAAGAGCAATCTTTTTATTCCAGTATCTGGAGATAGTATTATTTATTTATTGTTGAGTGTATATAAACCCACACACGAGTTATTCTCACTGTGGGTCATTAATTTGATAGTTTTGTCAAAACATTTTTATTGATTAATAAAGAACATGAACTTGAATTACCATATAGATTTCGGATCTTTTCCGTTATATCTAGACCACTAATTAAAATGCATTTTTTAGTCATTTACGGGTATTAAGTTGAAACAGAAGTGTGACGTGTGGCAAACTGCTTGAGAAATATGTAGTTTGGGCTATAAATTAGCACATGAGGGGGGAGTGGTTGGGGGTAAAGCAAAGTGTAGCGCTTTTGGAAATGATTTAAGTAAGTACTTTAGGATTGTTTTGATTACTTATATGATTCCTAAAAGCACTTCACTTTGCTCCCCCCCCCCTAATGTGCAAATATATAGCCCAAATTATATATGTCCCATGCATTTTACCATACGTCATTCTTTCGTTTCAAATTAATACCCGTAAATTGAAGCTTAATCCACGAGTAACTAATGGTATAGGTATAACAGAAAATATTATAGTTTTCATTCATCAGGGTGTCAGGTATAATGAAATTATGGCTTTTCAAAGATATACAAGTTTTGAGCATAGGTTGTCTCTCCGCGATGGATAAAAACGCCAGAATCAAGGAAAAAGAGCAAACCGAGTTTGAATCAAACGCTAGCCACCCACGTTGCGCGGCCATTTTTTTACCATTAGACTAAGAATGGTCAAACATTAAATTTTTGCATCTAAATATTATGGGAGTAATTGAACTTGTGATAGATTCTGGCAGTTTTGTTGTTTTTGACCCATCAGGGAGAGGGGGAGGAGCAATCTATAGTCATAAATGACTATATCTATGAAAATTCATACATATATTCTATCAGAAGCCACAGAACCATCGAAAACTGTAAAGTAACTGAAGAGAAAAGTGGGAGAAATTATGTTTATTTAACAAAAAATCAGGATTTCGTGGGATCGTTGGTTTCAATGTAAAGACGTTTAGTACACTTTCTAAAATCGGATTAGTGCGCAAGCACACTGATCGAAAAAAAATGATACCGGGTGGTTACTTTATTAAAATGGCCATGAGACGTGTGGACCACATTCATCCCCCTGAAATCTTACTTTGGTTTAATCAAGTGATTCTAATGTTTACGTATTCCCATATGGGTAAATATGTGAGTGTCATGACCGTAAAATATAAGCTCTGATAAGAGGTGACATTTATCTGATAAATCAGGTGACATTTATCAGGTAACAAAATACGGAGATCAGCACCGAGGGTAGGGACTGTAAAGTCCTGTGCTGTATTGATATATGATATATATGATATATATTGATATATGATAATCATCTGATTATCAGGTGACATCTGATAGAGGCTTTGACAGGCGGATTTCATGTCACACGATACAAAGAAAATATATATATATATATAAGACACAAAAACAAATACAAAAAACATCCAGTACAAAACAAATACTCGGTTGACCTATGATTTTTTTTTCTATAAAAACAAACAAACAAAAAACAAAGTAAACTTACGCTGAACGTTTATTCAACTGGAGATCTCGGACTGCAAAGACATGAACAGTCCCTTTATCACTGGCACAGCATAAAAACTCTGAATCCCGACTGAAGTTAATGCTGAAAAAGGAGTCTGATTTAAACAATTTAAGTCGATATATTCGCCGGGAGGGGGAGGGTTCAGGGGTAATTCAGATTGATGTTACAAACGAAGATTAGGAATTCGAAGATTTAAGTGAAAAAAGAAAGAAAACAAGATATAGCCTAAAAGTTAAAGGAAGACTTCAAAAATCTAAATTTAAGCGCTGCTAACACAAAAGAGTGTCCATAGAAGATACTATTGTAGTTTTTTCCATAAAAGGGCGGGCAATCATTGAAATGAGGCATCATGCACATTCTTGATGATGTAGTTGTGATACCGATATCTAAATTTAAGCACTGTCGGCATAGAAGGAAGTCCATGCAAGAGACTATTGTAGTTTTTGCCATAAAAGGGGATAACAATCCTTAAAATAAGCTACTATGCTTATTTTTAATGATTTAGATGTGATACCGATACCTAAATTTAAACACTGCCGACATATGCAAGAGACTATTGCAGTTTTTTCCATAAAAATATTTAATTTTCCATAAAAGGATTGAGATCGAACGGTGACAGTCACTGAATTAACGCCACTGATTTCTACTCGTTTATATTTTTCATACTAGGCTTTGTTGTTGAAAAAGTTCCCTTTTCCATTTTGTCCCCTGTCCGTTTTATAACTGACCATCATCACCGTCCCTCCCGCCTTCAATACATCTCCACAGCTGCCATCTTTGTCAATATAAGCTTATATTTCAAGCATCGCCCTAAAAATGACCAAATTAGCATAGGCGCATGCTTCTTTGCTTACTCTCCTTTCATCATTCGAATGTGTCTACCATGACCATCCGTAATTTTGATTCGTACTGAAACTGAGTCAGGAACTTTAACTGAAAGGGGTATATTGCTGGGCTATAAGACCAGAAGAATTAGCATGAAAACCAGAAATAAAAGAAGGCTTTCGCCTTTTTTATACTTCTTTTCTGTTCGAGCGACGAGTTGACAAGTCTGGTTGTTTGATATGCTTGAGCGTTGTGTTTCTTACGTCGACTAAATTGAGTGCCCTGCTTTGAGCAGGCTATCTTGAGTTTCATGTTTGAGTTCGACATTGACGCTAGTAATACATTTCTAGATTGAGTTGAGATTCAGATTCAGAATTTAATTTTTGGAATTAAATTAACTGAATTGAATTACCTATTTTGAGCAGCCAGTATTGAGTTTCTTATGCCGAAGATTTGGCACGTAGAGAGGTCTCGGGTACAATTGTCTGTATTTTTGAGAGGTCCCGGGTAAAATTGTCTGTATTTTTGACAGGTCCCGGGTATAATTGTCTGTAAATTTGGGTGGCGCCGTGTACAATTGTCTGTATTTTTGGGAGGTCCCGGGTACAATGTCTGTATTTTTAACAGGTCCCGGGTAAAATGTCTGTATTTTTAAGAGGTCCCGGGTACAATTGTCTGTATTTTTGACAGGTCCCGGGTATAATTGTGTGTAAATTTGGGAGGTGCTGGGTACAATTGTCTGTATTTTAACAGGTCCCGGGTACAATTGTCTGTATTTTTGGGAGGTCCCGGGTACAATGTCTGTATTTTGAGAGGTCCCGAGTACAATTGTCTACTGCAAATATAGCAGACCCGGAGAAGATTGTGCTCCCAGATTGAGTAAGCTAAATTTTTGCCATAGGGTTTTCTGGGTTGAGTCACACGAGCTTAATTTATTTGTTATGTTGCAATAGTGAGTTTCCTGTTCTGATTTTTCTACCTTCAATATGACGCTCGTACTCTATCTAGACTATCCGTAAAATTAGACGTCTTTAGGGCTAAACTACAATTTGTTCTTTAGCTAAAATGCGGGAAATGAAATGTAGGTTGTGATATTTACCTAAAAAAGGCTTAATTATAGCGAACTATTCCCTTTCGTTTAGCAAAATGAACTTTAGTAATTTTACAATAAAGAATAAAAACAGATATGACTTAGCCAGGTTTTTGTCACCTCCTCCCAGTCATTCGGGCCTTCTCCCTCGCAAATATAGCCTAATCACCTCCTTTCGGTTCCGTTGACAGTTCGGGCCTTGCACTTTCATAACGAAGACGGTACATTTCTGATTTTTTGGCTTCATTTAGTTTATATTCGTCAGAATTTCAAAGCCTATTTCTTATTTTTGAGTGAACAGATAGTGGACACGCACACGGTTGATTTTATATATACAGATTAATGCTGCTCCAGCAAAAAAGGCCACAATTCATATTACGACTTTGTTTATAGATCCCATTGACACCATCAATACAGACAGCTTGAAGACAAGTCGACTATATGTTGTGTGTCGAGAATCAAGTGAGTTTAGGGATTAGTTAAATGGACATTAGCATAGCTTCTTGCCCTCACCTCCACGGTGGTATAAATCACTTCACCCGTTACGGGTTTATCAAAGGAATTTCAACTATTGTTATTAAAATACTTTTGATAATAATACTAATCCTAATAACTCATTATAGCACCAAGCCGCATGGGGAAAACAGAACTGCAGACACTTATTCTTCACCCTAATTTGTTCAAAACTCCACTTTTTATCCACTTTTATATGAGGTTTCAACCTTCTCTTATGATTCCTCAGGCTATGACCTCTTTTTCTTTAGATTATAGCCTCTTCCCTCCCAATTCAAATAAGTCATGCTCCGAGGGTCCCGTTGGATCATAATAAAGCTAAATTATTATAAACCACATATAGCCAATCCAAACAAGATAACCCGTCTTCTTTACCTCTCTTTAGATTATAGCCTCTTCCCTCCTAATTCATAAATGCCATGCTTCTTTTGCCCCCTGGTAGATGAAAAAAGAAACATTTTTAGCAATCTATCATCTCCCATCAACACATGTTATCTCGCACTCTTTACCTTTCTTTACATTATAGACCCTTCCCTCCCAATTCAGGGAAGCCATGCTTCTTTGTCCCCCTTGTAGCTGAAAACATAAGAACTATCATAAACCTATTATAGCCCATCAATACCTGTTAACTAGACTTATTTACCTCTCTTTAGATTATAGCCTAGTACCACTTACTACAGACACCATGATCCTTTGACCACCTGGTAGATGAAAAAAGCCACAAATATAGCAATCTCACATAGTAAAACAACACATGATAACAAGCCTTCTTAAAATTTCTTGAGATTATGGCCTCTTCACTCCCAATTCATGGACACCATGCTTCTTTTGCCCCCTGGTAGATGAACAAAAAGCAAAATTTTAAGCAATATATCATCGTCCATCCACAAATGTGATGTAGCCGTCTTAACCTTTCTTTAAATTATGGCCTCTTCCCTCCCAATTCAGGGACGCCATGCTCCTTTTTCCCTCTGGCATCTGAACAAAAAGCAACATTTTTAGCAATCTATCATCGCCCATCAACAATTTTTAACTAGCCTTCTTAATCTTTCTTGCCATTAGAGCCTAGTAACTCCTAAGTCAGGTACACCAATCTCCTAGTGCACCCTGGTATATGAAAAATGATACATTTACATAAATCTATCATCGCCACACCACACATGTGAACTAGCCTTCTTACAATTTCTTTAGATTATGACCTCTTCCCTCCTAATTCAGAGACACCATGCTCCTTTTGCCCCCTGGTAGATGAAAAAAGAAAGACTTATAGATACATATCAGCTTCCAACAACAAATGTGATCTAGCCTTCTTTACCTTTCTTTAGTGGGGTCGAACTACATTTTTCGTACAAATTCTAAATATAACTATCTAAAAATATTGGTGCGTGCCTATGCTACAAGTGCTTTCATTGTAATGAAACTAGATATGCAACTATTTAGCCCCCTCCCCTGCGTCAGGACGGACACTATATTAAATGGGGTTTTCTCCAAAGAACTATTTAGAAATGGATCACATGCCAAACACAGAAACAAATAGCATCGGATATGAGCACGCTATCCATTGAAAGCAGATATGTAATAGTTAATTCCCCTCCCCTTGCCTCAGTACAGACATTCATAAAAAACGAGGTTTTAGTGAACTCTTTCGAGATTAATCCTAAACATAGAAACCACTATCTAGCATCTAAAAATACAAGTTTCTGCTTAGTCCTGAAGGACGTTAACCTGGTCTTGGAGGCTAGGGGAGAAACGGGAAGTAACAATTTGATGTTCATATTCGGTACCTTTTCAAGTCCCTTCTTAAACTGGACACTTGATGTATACACTAGTTATATCCATGGGCGTCCATAAGGGGGGGCGCCCGCCCCTCCTGGCTGAATGATGCTGCCTTAGTTTTATATTTTTGTTCTGAGATTCCTATTATATAGCGTTAAAAGTCCCAATTAGACCAGGTTTGCCCCCCCCCCTGGAATTCATCATATGGGTGCCCATGGTTATATCTTAATATACAAGTGAAGATGACACAGCAAATGACGAGTCAAATTATTTCTTGTATTTTCAATTACTATCCTAGATTTCATACCAACTGACGAACTTAAAAACCTATCCCAAATGTAATTTACTATTATAATACATATAATGTATTCACAATATATACATAAATATAATAAAATACAAGGTTTGTCTGACTCGTAAAAATGCAACAAAAATGGATATAAACAAAATGCGTTTTTTTAGTGTTTTTTTTTGTGTTATCCCCCCCCCCAAAAAATCCTTGTGTAAAACACCCCCCCCCCCCGAAAAAAAATATATTATTTATTATGAAATAAATATATATATATATATATATATATATATATATATATATATATATATATATATATATATATATATATATATATATATATATATATATATATAATCATCATAAATATTTCCTTTGACTACAATAAAATTACGTAGACTATAATAAAATAATTTTTAGATACAAATTTTAACAAAAATGGTTGCCTGTAGAGGAAAATTCCGAGTTAGTATTCCGAATTTCCCCTTTGCCAGCGCCAATTCTTAGAACTATTTGGCAGATAGTTTTAATTATATGCAGATATTTAAATGTCACCCTTAGCTGTTCTATTTTTCTTCATCATTCAGATTACTAAAAAAAACTAATTTAATTTTACTCTATTTTTTAGGAAATTCATTTTCATAGTCAGGTAAAAAGAAAAGAAGAGAATTGAACTTGAAGATAGTTCAACTGGACTTCACTGGAAGATTAGAAATATATTTGTTCTAAAAACACATGGGGCAATTCTCTTAATCTGTTTCAAAGCTGAGTAAATAGGAAAAAGTAATAAATTATAAATAAAGTAAAGTGAAATAACTACCAATAAAGATTTGCTGTGTCCGACCCTCTTCTAAGTTCCGCAAGCAAAATCTTTTTTAGTGTATCCCATACACGAATTAACGTTCCCTTTTCTGATGCCGATGCAACGATTGATGCGTCTTGATTAAGGGCTATACAGGATATCTCGCTTTGGTGTGCTGAAACAGTTATTGGCGCTTTAGACATAGATGTCTCTGACGTGCTCAAGTCCTGAAAACGAAGCAAATAAAAGGTCTTTGAACACAGGTGTAATTTATATGCCCATACCCTAGACGATAGAAAATACAGCCGATACAGAACTATTTTTGCTACTTGTTCACATTTCAATCGTCATCTTAAGATCCTTCTTCTGATAATAACTAGCTTAGGAGAAAAAAGAAGCCATTGATAGCGATTCCAATCCAAAGAAGGGATTTTCATTGTTGTTTAACGTTTATAATTCCTGTATAGGGCTTTCGGTCAAGGCAATTCCAATGATGTAGTTTGTGCTTCGATACCATTTTTAGGGGGGTTTCAGGCTATTTTGTTTGTTACCATGGACCGTGTTCTTCTTTTACTAGGTTGCAGCTCCGGCTGCAACCACGATTTGAGTAAAATATGACAAAAACAGTAAATGTGGATACAATAAAATGTGGAAGGCACCAGATTCTATGAAATCAATCTGGAATACGGGCAGAAAAAAAATATGGCAGGATTCCATTAGGCAGGATTTAAATAACGCCAGGAATATTTAGGCAATTTAAATTTACTTTGGCGTTCTTAGAAGCACCTATAAGAATTTGGTAGCTTACTAATATTAAATAAAAAAAAAACAAGTTTTTTTTAATTGAAAGTAAGGAGCGACATTAAAACTTAAAACGAACACAAATTATTCCGTTTATGAAAGGGGCTGTCCCCCCCCAACGCCTCGCTCTTTACGCTAAAGTTTTTCATTGTTTTAAAAAATAGAGTTGTGAGAAAGAGTCAAACCTTAGCGTAAAGACCGCGGCATTGAGGAGGGGACATCCTCATTCATATACGGTCTAATTTCTGTGTGTTTTTAATTGTAATGTCGCTCCTTAATTTTAATTAAAAAAACTTGTTTTTGTTATTTAGTTTTTGAACATTTTGAATTAATGCAGCTTTGATTTTGGCTCACCGCACTTGAATAATTAAAACGAAATTTGCATATTAATTTTTTTTTTTTTGGCTAAATGACTTTCTCGAAATTTTGTTTTGACGTAACTTACGAATTAATTTGCGTAACAAATTTCTATATTTGGATGTTTTTATTACGTATATTGGGGAGTTTGCCCCCTAGTCAATACCTCGCTCTTAACGCTAAATTCAAATTTTGCTTTGAATCAAAAACCCCTGAATTACAAGGGCCGGTTAATTAGAATAGATAGGTTTTTTGGAAGTACTAAAAAAAAACCTTTTGCGTAAGGAGCAAGGTATTGACTAGGAGGCGAACCCCCTCATATACGTAATAATTTCTTTTCGTTTTAAGTTTTAATGTTGCTCCTTACTTTCAGTTGAAAAAAACTTTTTTTTAAATATCTGATCGTTTTTTAAATAATGCTGGGAAATCCGGCGCCCCCTTCATATAAATGTCCCTTCCCCCAAGGAAAAATCCTCCATGGAAAGATTCTCCCCCAAAACCCCTACTCTGACCCCCACCAGAAAAAACCCTCCTGAAAACGCCTGTATACTTCCCAATAACCAATACTATATGTAAACAATGGGCAAAGTTTATAACCTTCAGCCCTTCCCCCGGGAACTGTGGGGGACTAAGTCATCCTCAAAGACATATGTATTAGATTTTCGAGTACGCTCAACAAAATGGCTATATCAAAATTTAGATTGGGTGACTTCGGGAAAAAAATGAGTGTGGGAGGGGGCCAAGTTGCCCTCCAATTTTTTTGGTCACTTAAAAAGGGCACTAGAACTTTTAATTTTCATTCGAATGAGCCCTCTCACGATATTCTAGGACTACTGGATCGATACGATCACCCCTGGAAAAAAAAACAACAACAACAACAAACAAACACGCATCCGTGATCTTGATTCTGGCAAATACGAAATTCCACATTTTTGCTGATAGGAGATTGAAAACTTCTGTAGTAAGGTTTTCTGATACGCTGAATCTGATGGTGTGATTTTCATTAAAGTTCTATGACTTTTAGGGGTTTTCCCCCCCTTTTTTTCTAAAATAAGGTAAATTTTCTCCGGCGCGTAGCTTTTGACGTGTAAGACTAAACTTGATGAAGTTTAAATTTTCGTTACCACGAAATATTTGATATGTAAAGGTTACCCTTTCCAATAGAGTCAAATGGAGGATAGGGGGCTATGGCCCCAACATCCTCCCCCTCTAAATTTTGAAAATGTCTCTTTTTGGTAAATTTCTTTAAAAACTGGAAAAATGACAAATGTACCTCCACTACATATTGAAACAAGCAAGTTTGTCCCCCTCCCCCAATTTTCTTGAATTGACGCCACTAACTCTATCACAATTCAGTAATCATCTGAGAATCCTTCTTCCGATAATAGCTTGAGATATAAAGATGAAAAAGTAGATTACTTTAGACTCTTTGAAACCTTCCTCCATGAAACACCATCTGAAAAACCAAACTAGGTTCGGAAAAGCATACCTCTGAAAATTATACTTAGGCATTACCTGCCAGATCTAGGATGAAAAGGACGGAGGGATACATGCCAAGGACGCATAATTAAATTAGATTCAGTCATTTAATCACAGACAACTATAAAAATAACATAAAAAATAACAAGTAAAGAAAAATACAGCAAAAAACACGTTGATTTTTTAAACAACCGAAACAGAAGAAAATCCGCCTTCGTGTCAACCTGTTCTTTCTGAGATCTGAATTGCTTACGTTTCAGGACCAAGAAATTGGAAAAAAAACATTAAGAAAAAAGGGAGAAACACCCCCAGCAAACTCAAGCGATCTTAATAAAAGGCAGATCATTTAATTCAATATATCAGAGAGCCCTATTGTAGAAGCGTCGGCCTTCTACCTATAAGAATATGGAATTTCTAAATTTTATGCCTGAAGAAAGATCAAGAACGCATGTATATTTGTTCTGTTTTCCCAAGGGGTTATCTGTCGAACCATTGGTCCTAGAAGGTCAGGAGAAGGCTCATTTAAAGAAAGATTAAACTATGCCTATAGGGATGACTGGACTCCCCATAACCCCTGGAGAAAGGGCGATGACTGGACTCCCCATAACCCCTGGAGAAAGGGCGGTAAGTTATACAATTTCCCCAATGTTTATGCATAGCATTTGTTATTGGGAAATATACAAACATTTTTTGCGGGATAATTTTCTCCAAGGCGGGGGGGGGGGGCATATTTCCCATAGAAAGAATTTAAGAATTTTGCACAGCGAGAAAATTTTCCGGGGGAATTGTCCATTGAATATTTTGAACTGGGGGGGGCGTAAGTTATGCAATTTGCCCATGGTTTACATATAATATTTGTTATTGGGGCATATGCGGGAACTTTACAGGGGGGGGGACTTTTCATGAGGGGGAGGGGATTTCTGACATGATTTGAAAACTATCAGAAATTAAACTTAAAGAGTTTTTTTTTTAATGAGAGTAAGGAAAGTTTTCCAGGGCAAACTTTCAGCGAGGAGGTAATTGTCTGGGAGAAATTTTCCAGAGGGAATTTCACGCGGGGAATTTTCCACGGTAGAGATTCTCCAGATGGATTTTCCACGGAGAAGGCAGGCGGGTTTCCCGGTGAGATTAAAAATGATCAAAAATTAAATATAAAAACAACTTCCTTTAACTGAAAATAAAGAGCAAGATTAAGACTTCAATGTTTTAAAAAGTTTCTTATTCCAGTTAAACAACTACGTTTCAGTAGTCATTCTTAAAGGATTACGAAAGAAGTCAAATTTTAGCGTAAAGACCGAGGGTTGAAGAATGGACAGCCCCCCCCCCCCCTCGTCTCCATATGCAGAATAACTTTGGTTGGTTTTCAGTTTTAATGCTGCTCCTTACTTTAAGCTGAAATTTTTTTTTAATTTAATAACAAGTTAATACTCCTTTTTGCTGTGCTTTAACGGTTACGGTGTTAACCTAGATGTAACTTTGAACACAAATACTATGCTACACATTTTTTACTGAGTAAAATCATGTCTTATTTAGTAAAATAGTCCTGTCATCAGACATGTTAAATACAAATTCGTGTCAGTGTTAATGGTCAGTGTTAACATGTCATCAGACATGTTAAATACAAATTCGTGTCAGTGTTAATGGTCAGTGTTAACATGTCATCAGACATGTTAAATACAAATTCGTGTCAGTGTTAACATGTCATCAGACATGTTAAATACAAATTCGTGTCAGTGTTAATGGTCAGTGTTAACATGTCATCAGACATGTTAAATACAAATTCGTGTCAGTGTTAATGGTCAGTGTTAACATGTCATCA
>NC_142812.1:7250236-7399092 GCF_049724085.1 Artemia sp. Qi Xiang Cuo | reverse complement strand
TAGCAATCTATCATCGTCCATCCACAAATGTGATCTAGTCTTCTTTACCTTTCTTTAGATTATAGCATCGTCACAACCCCTTCATGGAAAGCATGAATCATGAGCCCCCGTTTATATGACACAATCATACATTTGATCTATGGAACAAACCCAAAACAACCCGGATTATTCGCCCTAAATACCTCACGTTAGAGTATGTACAAGTAACAACCACGTCAAGGACGCCATGAAACTAGGTCCACATGGACTATTAAAAAAGAAAAATATTTTTACCAATCACCTAGCAACAACACAAATGATTAAAATCATTATTACCCTTTCGTGATATACGGTAAAAGGAAATAATAATAAAGATTTAAAATTATACAGTTGACACCTGTTTTATTAAAATATCTAAATAAATATAACACTTACCTATTCATAACAAAAAATTTTACAATCCCAAAATTCCTGAGTTTATTGTCTGTAATCGGCCCTCACAATTCTTAGAAGAACATAGACTTTTTACCCATGGTCGATTATATTCTAAAACATATATTAACAATATAAGATCACAAACTATATTTTGAAATATTATAATAAAAATTACTGTATAGTTGGTAATCGAACATAACACGACTGGGACAGACGGATTATAGTGAAAACTTTGTGTTTATAAAATATCAAAAGTTATAAAAATCTATTATTCAAAACAAAAAGGATATCTATCATTCTTTAAATTACATTTTAGGCGGTAAAAGGCCAAAATAATAAAGAGTCAAATTGAAAAATTATACCCAGGTTATAATACAAAAGAACCAAATTTTGAAAACATACTTAGTCAAAACAAAAATCATAAAGAGCACTATTTACCTTTCTTTATTTAAGGGACAAGTACAAACTACTTACGAGACGAACTTAAACAATTAAAACCTGTTATAAGACCATATATACTAATTAATAACGCACTATTAGTGAATACTATCAAGTTGAAAAGCCCTAAGTACCTTACTTTATTTAATGGAAAAGTCAATAACTATACTGCTACAAAATTATAATTGAGCACCCTGGAATTTGTAAAAAGCTACTAAATTATATAACTAAATTATTCAATACAAAAAAGATTAAGATCATACTTTAACTTTCTTTCTTGACTGGAAACGTCAATCCTAATTAAGATATGCACTTATCCATGTGAAACATGGAATTTGAAACAATATCAAAAAAAATATCTCTATACAATCAAATCCAAAATAGTTAAATCCCATAATAAACCTTTCTTTCGATTATGGCCTCGGCCCTACTACTTCAAGTACACCAAGCTTCTTTTGCCCCCTGGTAGATGAAAAAAGCAACATTTTTAGCAATCTATCATCCACCCAAATGGCCCTTCTCCTTCAGAATGCCTTTCCCTTGAGATGCAGATGAACAAAAAGATCAGCCTTCAGCCATCCTTTCCCTTCAGCCAATGCTCTTCCCTAATCAGCCATTTCGCATCACATCGCCCATCCACAAATGTGATCTAGCCTTCTTAACATTTCTTTAGATTGTAGCCCCTTCCCTCCCATTCGCCCTGGTGTAGATGCAAAAGCAACTACATCTTTATCGTCTACCACAATTACATTTTTTGCCCCCCCCCCCCTGACTGAATGATGCTGCCTTATTTTTATATTTTTGTTCTGTGATTTCTATTATATGGAATTAAAAATGCCAATTAGACGAGGTTTGCCCCCCCCTGGCATTCAGCTTATGGGTGCCCATGGTTATATCTTAATATATAAGTGAAAATGACACAGCAAAGGACGAATCAAATTATTTCTTGTATTTTCAGTTACTATCCTAGATTTTATACCAACTGGTGAACTTAAAAACCTATCCCAAATGTAATTTGCTATTATAATAAATGTATTCACAATATATACATAAATATAATAAAATACAAGGTCGTATCCAGGGGGAGGGGTTAGGGGGTTTGAAACCTTCCCCCGAAATATAACAAGAATGGATATAAACAAATTTTTATACGTTTTTTTAGTGTACCCCCCTCCTCCAAAAACACCCTTGTGTAAAACACCCCCCCCCCCTGCAAAAAAATATATATACTATTTATTATGAATATTATGAAATAAATAAATAAATATATATATATATATATATATATATATATATATATATATATATATATATATATATATATATATATATATATATATATATATATATATATATATATATATATATATATATATATATATATATATATATATATATATTTACAATAAATCATAATATATATTTCCTTTGACTACAGTAAAATTACGTAATTTTTAACAAAAATGGTTGCCTATACAGGAAAATCCTGAGTTAGTATTCCAAATGTTTCCCCTTTGCCACCGCCAATTCTTAGAACTGTTTGGCAGATAGTTTAAATTATATGCAGATATTTAAATATCACTCTTAATCGTTCTATTTTTCTTCATCATTCAGATTACTAAAAAAAAAATAATTTAATTTTACTCTATTTTTTACGAAATTCATTTTCATAGTCAGGTAAAAAGAAAAGAAGAGAATTGAACTTGAAGATAGTTCAACTGGACTTCACTGGGAGATTAGAAATATATTAGTTCTAAAAACACATGGGGCAATTCTCTTAATCTCTTTCAAAGCTGAGTAAATAGGAAAAAGTAATAAATTATAAATAAAGTAAAGTGAAATAACTACCAATAAAGATTTGCTGTGTCCGACCCTCTTCTAAGTTCCGCAAGCAAAATCTTTTTTAGTGTATCCCATACACGAATTAACGTTCCCTTTTCTGATGCCGATGCAACGATTGATGCGTCTTGATTAAGGGCTATACAGGATATCTCGCTTTGGTGTGCTGAAACAGTTATTGGCGCTTTAGACATAGATGTCTCTGACGTGCTCAAGTCCTGAAAACGAAGCAAATAAAAGGTCTTTGAACACAGGTGTAATTTATATGCCCATACCCTAGACGATAGAAAATACAGCCGATACAGAACTATTTTTGCTACTTGTTGACATTTCAATCGTCATCTTAAGATCCTTTTTCTGATAATAACTAGCTTAGGAGGAAAAAGAAGCCATTGATAGCGATTCCCATCCAAAGAAGGGATTTTCATTGTTGTTTAATGTTTATAATTCCTGTATAGGGCTTTTGGTCAAGGCAATTCCAATGATGTAGTTTGTGCTTCGATTCGATACCATTTTTAGGGGGGTTTCAGGATATTTTGTTTGTTACTATGGACCGTGTTCTTCTTTTACTAGGTTGTAGCTCCGGCTGCAACCACGATTTGAGTAAAATATGACAAAAACAGTAAATGTGGATACAATAAAATGTGGAAGGCATCAGATTCTATGAAATCAATCTGGAATACGGGCAGAAAAAAAAAAATCTGACAGGATTCCATTAGGCAGGATTTAAATAACGCCAGGAATGTTTAGGCAATTTAAATTTACTTTGGCGTTCTTAGAAGCACCTATAAGAATTCAGTAGCTTACTGATATTAAATTAAAAAAAAAACAAGTTTTTTTAATTGAAAGTAAGGAGCGACATTAAAACTTAAAACGAACACAAATTATTCCATTTATGAAAGGGGCTGCCCCCCTCCCCCAACGCCTCGCTCTTTACGCTAAAGTTTTTCACTGTTTTAAAAAATAAAGTTGTGAGACAGAGTCAAACTTTAGCGTAAAGAGCGAGGCATTGAGGAGGGGACAGCCCCTTTAATAAAAGGAATAATTTCTGTTCGTTTTAAGTTTTAATGTCGCTCCTTACTTTCAATTAAAAAAACTTGTTTTTTTAGTTAATTTCTGAACATTTTGAATTAATGCAGCTTTGGCTCACCGTACATGAATAATTAAAATGAAATTCGCATATTAATTTTTCTTTTATTTTGGCTAAATGGCTTTCTCGAAATTTTGTTCTGACGTAACTTACGAATTAACTTACGTAAGGAACTTCTATATTAGTATATTTTTAAGACGTATATTAGGGGGTTTGCCCCCTAGTCAATACCTCGCTCTTTACGCTAAAGTTCCAACTTTGTTCGAATCAAAAACCCCTGAATTACAAGGGCCGGTTAATTAGAATAGATAGCTCTTTTGAAAGTACTAAAAAAACTTTAGCGTAAAGAGCGAAGTATTGACTAGAAGGCTAACCCCCTCATATACGTAATAATTTCTTTTCGTTTTAAGTTTTAATGTTGCTCCTTACTTTCAGTTGAAAAAAAAACTGTTTTTTTTTATTTAATTTCTGATCGTTTTTTAAATAATGCTGGGAAATCCGGCACCCCCTTCATAGAAATGTCCCTTCCCCCAAAGAAAAATCCTCCATGGAAATATTCTCCCCCATAGCCCCTACTCTGACCCCCCACCAGAAAAAAACCCTCCTGAAAACGCCTGTATACTTCCCAATAACCAATACTATATGTAAACAATGGGCACAGTTTATAACTTTCAACCCTTCCCCCGGGAACTGTGGGGGACTAAGTCATCCTCAAAGACATATCTATTAGATTTTCGAGTACGATGAACAAAATGGCTATATCAAAATTTAGATTGGGTGACGTCGGGAAAAAAATGAGCGTGGGAGGGGGGCAAGTTGCCCTTCAATTTTTTTGGTCACTTAAAAAGGACATTAAAATTTTTATTTCCATTCAAATGAGCCCTCTCACGATATTCTAGGACTACTGGATCGATACGATCATCCCTGGAAAAAAAAAAAAAAAACAACAACAAATAAACACACATCCGTGATCTTGATTCTGGCAAATACGAAATTCCACATTTTTGCAGATAGGAGATTGAAAACTCCTATGGTAAGGTTTTCTGATACGCTGAATTTTATGGTGCGATTTTCATTAAAGTTCTATGAATTTTAGAACTCCCTTTTTCGAAAATAAGGCAAATTTTCTCAAGCGCGTAACTTTTGATGTGTAAGACTAAACTTGATGAAACTTATATATTTAAAATCAGCATAAAAATCTGATTACTTTTGCAGTATCTATTGGTATCAAAATTCCGTTTTTTAGAGTTTCGGTTACTATTGAGCCAGGTCGCTCCTTACTTACAGTTCGTTACCACGAAACGTTTGATATGTAAAAGTTACCCTTTCCAATAGAGTCAAATGGAGGACAGGGGGCTATGGCCCCAACGTCCACCCCCCAAATTTTGAAAATGTCTCTTTTCGGTAATTTTCTTTAAAAAAATGACAAATGTACCTCCACTACATATTGAAACAAGCAAGTTTGTCCCCCTCCCCCAATTTTCTTGAATTGACGCCACTAACTCTATCACAATTCAATAATCATCTGAGAATCCTTCTTCCGATAATAGCTTGAGATATAAAGATGAAAAAGTAGATGACTTCAGACTCTTTGAAACCTTCCTCCATGAAAAACCATCTGAAAAACCAAACTAGGTTCGGAAAAGCGTACCTCTGAAAATTATACTTAGGCATTACCTGCCAGATCTAGGATGAAAAGGACGGAGGGATACATGCCCAGGACGCATAATTAAATTAGATTCAATCATTTAATCACAGACAACTATAAAAATAACATAAAAAATATCAAGTAAAGAAAAATACAGCAAAAAACACGTTGATTTTTTAAACAACCGAAACAAAAGAAAATCTGCCTTCGTGTCAACCTGTTCTTTCTGAGATCTGCATTGCTTACGTTTCAGGACCAAGAAATTGGAAAAAAAAAACATTAAGAAAAAAGGGAGAAACACCCCCAGCAAACTCAAGCGATCTTAATAAAAGGCAGATCATTTAATTCAATATATCAGGGAGCCCTATTGTAGAAGCGTCGGCCTTCTACCTATAAGAATATGGAATTTCTAATTTTTATGCCTGAAGAAAGATCAAGAACGCATGTATATTTGTTCTGTTTTCCCAAGGGGTTATCTGTCGAACCATTGGTCCTAGAAAGTCAGGAGAAGGCTCATTTAAAGAAAGATTAAAATTTCTAGTGCCCTTTTTAAGTAAAGATAAAGATTGGAGGGTAGATAGCCCCTGCCATGCCTCTTTTTTCTCCGATAATAGTCGATCAAACTTTGGGATAACCATTCCGTTCAGCATAGTTTAAAAATCGAATAATTATGCCTATAGGGATGACTGGACTCCCCATAACCCCTGGAGAAAGGGTAGTAAGTTATACAATTTCCCCAATGTTTATGTATAGCATTTGTTATTGGGAAATATACAAACATTTTTTGCGGGATAATTTTCTCCAAGGCGGGGGGGGGGGCATATTTCCCTAAGAAAGAATTTAAGAATTTTGCACAGCGAGAAATTTTTCCGGGGAATTGTCCATTGAATATTTTGAACGGGGGTGGGGGGCGTAAGTTATGCAATTTGCCCATGGTTTACATATAATATTTGTTATTGGGGCATATGCGGGAACTTTACAGGGGGGGGGGTACTTTTCATGAGGGGGAGGGGATTTCTGACATGATTTGAAAACTATCAGAAATTAAATTTAAAGAAAGTTTTTTTTTAATGATAGTAAGGAAAGTTTTCCAGGGCGAACTTTCAGCGAGGAGGTAATTGTCTGGGAGAAATTTTCCAGAGGGAATTTCAAGCGGGGAATTTTCCAAGGTAGGGATTCTCCAGATGGATTTTCCACGGAGAAGGCAGGCGGGTTTCCCGGTCAGATTAAAAATGATCAGAAATTAAATATAAAAACAAGTTCCTTTAACTGAAAATAAAGAGCAAGATTAAGACTTGGTGTTTTAAAAAGTTTCTTATTCCAGTTTAACAACTGCGTTTCAGTAGTCAAACAGTTCGTGGTAACGAACTGTAAGTAAGGAGCGACCCGGCTCAATGGTAACCGAAACTCTAAAAAACGGAATTTTGATACCAATAAACACATCAAAAGAATCATATTTTAATTCTGATTTCAGAAATATAAGTTTCATCAAGTTTAATTATATCCATCAAAAGTTACGTGCCTGAGAAAATTTGGCTGATTTTCGAAAAAAGGGGGAAAGACACCTAAAAGCTATAGAACCTTAATGAAAATCACACCATCATATTCAGCGTATCAGATAACCCTACTGCAGAGGTTTCAAGCTCCTATCTATAAAAATGTGGAATTTTGCATTTTTTGCCAGAAGAAATATCACGGGTTCGTGTTTATTTGTGTTTTTTTTTCTCAGGGGTAATCGTATTGACCCAGTGGTCCTAGAATATCGTAAGAGGGCTCATTGGAACGGAAATTAAAAGTTCTCTTTTTAAGTGACCAAAAAAATGGAGGGCAACTAGGCCCCCTCCCACGCTCATTTTTTTCTCAAAGTCACCCAATTAAAATTTTGAGATAGCCATTGTGTTTAGCATAGTCGAAAATCTAATAAAGATGTCTTTTAAAATGACTTAATCTCCCAAAGTTCCCAGGGGAAGGGCTGCAAGTTATGAACTTTGCCCATTGCTTACATATTGTATTGGTTATTGGGAAGTATACAGACATTTCCAGGAAGAATTTGTTTCTGGTGGGGGGGGAGGGGGCTGGAGGAGGGGGTTACTCGGGAGAATCTTCCCGTGGAGGATGTTTCTTTGGGGTAAGGGACATTTCTATGAAGGGGGCGCCTGATTTCCAAGCATTATTTAAAAAACGATCAGAAATTAAATATAAAAAAAACAAGTACTTTCAACTGAAAGTAAGAAGCAACATTAGAACTTAAAATGAACAGAAATTATTACGTATATGAGGGGTTCTCCCCCAGGTCAATACTTCGCTCTTTACGCTACAGTTTTTTTTAGTGCTTTCAAAAGAGCTATCTATTCTAATTAAACGGCCTTTGTGATTCTGGGTTTTTTTAATTAAATTTTTTTTTAAATTTTTACTTCAGGCGCGTGTTTTTTAATAAGGGGACAACCCCATAATATACTTAATAACATATACGTAATAAAAAAAAAAAAAAACAATAAAAAAAACAACCTATACGGCTCAAAAGTTATCGAAACTTTTGAAAACGGAAATTTGATGTCAATAAATGTATCAAAATAATGGGCTTATAATGCAGATTCTAAATATATGAATTTTATTAAGTTTAGTATTACTCATCAAAGGCTACGAGCCTCAGAAAACTCACCTGATTTTTTAAAGAGGGGAAACATCCCTAAAAGTGAACAATTTTTAATGAAAATCACACCGTCAGATTCAGCGTATCAGAAAACCCTATAACATAGGTTTCAAGCTCATATCTGCAAAAATCTGCAACTTTGTATTTTTTGCCAGAAGAAAAATATACGAATATAGAAGTTCGTTACGTAAGTTAATTTGTAAATTACGTCAGAACCAAATTTAGAGACAGCCATTTAGCTAAAGAAAAGTAAAATTTTTATGCAAATTTTGTTTACTTATTCAATAACGGTGAGCCAAAATAAAAGCTGCATTTAACTGAAAAACGATCAGAAATTAAATAAAAAAACCAAATTTTTTAAACTGAAAGTAAGGAGCGACATTAAAACTTAAAACGACCAGAAATTATTCCATATATGAAAGGGACTGTCCCCTCCTCAACGCCTCGCTCTTTATGCTAAAGTTTGACTCTTCCAAACTACTTTATTTTTAAAAACAATAAAAAACTTTAGCGTAAAGAGCGAAGCGTTGAGGAGGGGACAGCCCGTTTCATATACGGAATAATTTCTGTTCGTTTTAAGTATTAATGTCGCTCCTTACTTTCAGTTTAAAAACTTGTTTTTTTTTATTTAATCATTCTTAAAGGATTACGAAAGAAGTCAAATTTTAGCGTAAAGACCGAGGGTTGAAGAAAGGACAGCGCCCCCCCCCCCCTCGTCTCCATATGCAGAATAACTTTGGTTGGTTTTCAGTTTTAATGCTGCTCCTTACTTTAAGCTGAATTTTTTTTTAATTTAATAACAAGTTAATACTCCTTTTTGCTGTGCTTTAACGGTTATGGTATTAACCTAGATGTAACGTTGAACACAAAAATACTATGCTACACATTTTTTACTGAGTAAAATCATGTCTTATTTAGTAAAATGGTCACCAGACATGTTAAATACAAATTCGTGTCAGTGTTAATGGACATGAGACGGACACACTGGTAACCATACTCTGCTTAAAGCTTCTGATTTTGCCACTTTCCAAGATAATCGCTGTGGCTGAAGCCATTTCGCAACAGTCTCCTCCCAGCAAAGCTGGGGCGGCTGACGTTTCTCTAACCCGTTTGAGGTATATTTTGCAAAATCATTCAAGGGATACGGATTTAATCTGTCCTGAGAGCTATTCAAAGCCAGATGTATTGCCTTTTAATGATATTAATTAAAAAAAAGAACTTTCCAAAAAAGAAGTCTTCAAGAAAAGTAACGACCATTTTAAACTTAAGATCAGCAGATACAGATACCTGTTAAAATTCAAACTTAAAATGACCAGAAATTACTATCAAAGAATAAATGAAACCCAAACCGAACAGAAATTAAATGAACAATCACAGCAAAAAAAAACATAGAGCAAGTAATAATATAAATGAATAAATAAATCTTAAAGCGAGTAATGCTTAAATTGAATAGGCAAACCAAACTTAAAACGAAAAAAATATTTTGCTATTGAAGTATAAATGAAACCCAAAACGAACAGAAATTAAGTAAAAAATATATGCAAACAAAACTACAATAGATACTAATATAAATGAATAAATAAATCTTAAAACGACCGAAACTTAAATTGAATAGGCAAATCAAGCTTGAAACGAACAAAAATAACTACAAACAAGAAATTTGTTATGTGACCCTTGAACTATTTTTAAGAAAATGGCTATCTCAAAATTTTCATCTGCCGTATTTAGTGGGAAAAGGATGTTGGGTGAGAGGGGGGAGCTAACTGCCCTCTGATCCATTTTGATTCTTAAGAAGTGAATTACAACTTTCAATTGCCAATTAAATGAGCCCTCTTTGAAGTTTATACGAACATCCGTTCAATAAGAACCATATATTCCCCCAAAGCATAACTTACAACACCTACCCTCGGGCCCTTGGGGGCTTTATAGAACCCGGAAATCTCGTTATATGGTCTTTGAGCTATTTAAAAAAAAAGCCATCTCAAAAGTCTTATCGGACGGGTTTGAGGAAAAAAGTGCGGGGAGGGAGGGGGGCTAGGTGCCCTCCAATCTCTTTTGAATCTTAAAAAGTGAACTACAACTGTCAATTTCCATTATAATCAGCCCTAGCATCTCTTCCATAAGAATCTTATATGTCCCAAGGGCATAACTTACAACGCCTGCCCCCGGGTCCTGGGGGCTGTGTCGACATCGGAGTTTTTGTTATCTATTTGGGAGAAAGGGCGCGGGGGGTTGGGTGGGTGGGCTAGTTTCCCTACGATCACTTTTGACTCTTAAAAAGGGGACTAGAACTCTCGATTCGCAATCGAATGAGTCCCCTTTGAATTTTATACGACGACCACTTCCATATGAAGTGCCTCTGGGTAAAAAAAATAAATAAATAATAAAACATAGGAGCCGTATGGCCTTTAATATAGGCAACGCTATAGCGCTGCCTCTGAAACATAATAAGCAGGATGAAATCCCTTGGTTTATAAAAAGTAGTGTTAATCCAACTCAGGATGAAACGCGAGCGAACAATCCTCTAGTCATTTTTTTAAGCATCTGCTTTGACTTCGTCACTAGATATTTAAAGTCATATAAAAAAAGCATATAAAGGTGGTATCTTTCATAATCTTCCCAAAGCCAAATCTGAGAAATCCAGGTCTTTTTCTTAAACCCTTGCAGGCTATTCAGTGAAGTCATTCAAGAGATGGAGACTTATCTGTCCAGAGAAGTTCTAAATCAAACAAGCTGACGTTCCAAATCGTCACGTTAAGGGGGATTAAACAACTTCATTAATGAAGAGTGGCACTAAACCACCTCAAGACGACACACTGGCGGTTAATGCTCCATTGACCCTATTTGAAGTGTCTGCTTTAGCCACGCCACAAGACGTCACTAAAGAATTTTAGTCATTCTATGACCACACCACCGCCTAATCTAGAGCATCTATTCTTTCTTTCACCTTTTTGAGGGCTATTTAGCAAAATCCTTACAAATTCTTAGCCAAATAAGTTGCCTTTTCTCATTGCCTACACTGAGCAATGTCAAAAAACTTCCTCTCTGAGGAGTGGCATTAAACCACCCTAGGATGCCACAAAAGCGAGCAATTCTCCAGTCATTCTCCTGAAAGTCATTCTCCAGCTAGATTATCTCTTTCCTGGACTTAAATTATTTTGATGATTTACGCATCCTCGATGAAAGTATGAGCAAATTCAAAAGCAGATTTAACATGGCTATTTGTGAGAATAATTTAGCTAAGAATCTTGCATGTGCTTTGAATAGGAAATGGTCAAAATAAAGACGGCAAGACGTATGTTCCATAATTTGGGTGATATCAAAAACTCAATTATAATTAATTATCAATAATTTTTCATTATTAGCTTTAGCCTAACATGGAAGACAATCCAAACATAATCCACTGAATTTCTATAGTACATAAGAAAGGCTAAGATTGCAGTCGGTCTCACACATACAGTAATTCAAATTGCTTATAATTTGGTATTTTTCATTGTCTTGCAATGACAAACATAACCAGTACCGTAGTTAATTATTAAATGATAATTGAGCTTTGAAACCCACCTTTAGGCTATAAATCCCCGTTTTGCAAAAATATGTATATTTCTGCACATTATGGATATCGGTATTCGGCAGCGGTAATTCTGAATTTTGATTTGGTATTATTAATAGCCCATTGCTCGAACTAAGCAAATTTAATTGACTGGATCACTCCGTTTAGTTAAAACTACCTCCAATTTTTCTTCAGTTAGAAAAGGATATTTGGACTAGATAGGCTCTATGTATGCTGTGAAATTTATATCTCCTCTTTTTAATGCGAAAAACTTTGAGTGCGAATTAAAATATTACATCAATATGTTAGTTGCACTGAGGCAGAAGGGGTGGCATGGTGTATCCCCCAGGACGAATTTTTGACCGATAACACATCTTCGACAATTATAAAATTTTAACCTGAAATATAATTTTTTCATTTCAGCCAAACCAACCCTCCAATGAAATATTTTAATGGAAGCACGAAGATGACTATCATTTTCAGAATTTTCAGTCATTGAAATCAGAAATTTTAGTCATATGAAAATATAATTTTCAGTCAAGAAAAAATTTAACTTTCATTTAAAGAAATGAGACGGTGGCAAATCTTCTGTATTTAAGAAATCCCTGAACATAATAATAAAGGCTGACATAAAAAAATAAAAATAAAAGCATCATCAAAGTTAAGTAAAGAGATCTGATTTGGTTCTCAAGGTATTTACAGCTTTGTTTTTTCTCAAATATGACATTTTCTCTTTTCTTGCTCACATAAACAGCTGTTAAACAATGCTTTCTCTTAATAACTCTAGAAGCTTTTTCTTTCCTAATCGTCTTTCTCCTACTTTATATGGTTCTCAGCCCACCATAGGGGTAGTATCTGATTTGGTTTTCAAGGTATTTACAAGTTTCATTTATTTTCTCAGATGTGTTGCACCCCCTTTCTCACACGTAGAACTATTTAGAAAATAGAGGTCTTGATAGCAAGCTTTTTCTTCGTCATATCTAGGTCACCTTCAAAAACCTTTCTTGTACTAATATCTACAAGTATACACGCATAGTACACCTTGTACAACAGTGGTACATATGTATCAGTGCCAAAAAAACAAGGAAGCATTTTTCAGTTTTTTTAATAAGATAACACCTTTTGAGTTACCATTGATACAAAATTAGAAACATAGGTACGACTTTCACAGAAGGTTTTTTGTTTGAAGATTAGGGGAGAAAAAATCAATAAGAATTAGACTTATTATGGCTTTAATTCGATAAATCAATTGAGGAATTCAATTAAAGGAGAGTGAAGTTCTTTTTTCTTTGTAAATGAGTTTTACCAGTTATATAAGTTATATGGAACAAGACGAATAAAGATAGCGTTCTAAACAATGTAGCTTTGAATGAGAAATGTATAATGGCATCTCCACCTCACCTGCCCAGAGTCTCAGGCAAGTGACCTTAAACTAGGAAAAGTGGAAATTGGCTCAGATTGCTGAACTGAGGCAATGAACAGATACTATTGGGAAAGTGATTGGAGACGGTGGGCATTCGTGAACAAGTGCTAAATTGAGAGAGGAATTTGGGGGCGCCCACTCTCCCAGAGTCACGGGCAAGTGACCCAAAAATTTGAAACATTTGTGAATAATTGAAATTTTCTCAGAATGTGGGCTGAGCTTAGGCAACGAATAGGTACTATTTGAAAGATAAAGATGGCTTTAATTGATTGTTTGCCTGTTATTTCAAGCAAATTAATGGTCCTGTGTCAATTCTAAATTCTTGGTCAACCTCCTTAAGACCATAGGCGGGCGTGCCTTGTTTGCCTCTCATTACAGGCAATCTAACGGTCTTATGTTAATTTCAAATTCTTGGTCAACATGCCTGAGACTCTAGGCAGGCATGCCTTTCCAAAAAACTAACAAGCAAGTATGTGTCCAATAAGAGAGTCATGCATTATCCTGCCATTTACCCATGCCCAAGCCATTTAAACATTTGCCTCTCAATTACTTGGACTATCTGTCTTGGCTTTTCTCTGTCTACAATTAGCCATATCTTGATGCAACCTATGCACCCTGCTGCAAAATACTTGATAACTTCAATTCAAAATCAACATTGATTTTAAATTGAAGTTATCAAGTATTTTGCAGTGAGTTGCATAGGTTGCATCAAGATATGGCTAATTGTAGACAGAGAAAGCCAAGACAGAAAAGCAAACCCTTACCCACTGAAAAACCCTGTTATTGGAACAGGATTTAGAATTACCAGTGAAACAAAGCAATTTATAAAATCAATTTATATGACTGAATTTTTGAACTGTGAAATTGTGTAAGCCCAACCCACGACCCCGCAAAATCCAAAGCTCAAACACACAATCGTTACTTCAGAGAAAGTTGCTAAATTTACAATACTAATAATTATCAGGAGGGTAGTATTTTCATGATCTATATTGTCAATGGAATGGTGGACTTACAATCAAGGTTATTAATTTATAACTTGGTTTATCAGCTAAAACAGGCCAAAGAGTATGGGTAGCTTATAAGACCGGGAGCTGGCGCAACGCCGTCTAGCATTTGGCGACGCTTGCTATTTTTTTAGTGGAATAATAAGAATCATTAATTTATCAGTGTAATTGGTAAAATCAGGATATTTAAAAGCGTCTGTCTCTGTTCCTAACAGAAAACGATCACAAAGATTGAAAAAATGTCAACTGTCGATAAATCCTAAATGACATTGATGTTTTTTTTTGTCGACATTAGCGACAGTTCCCACTTTTTTAAGTTATCCATACTCTTTGGAAACGGCCTTATACCTTACTTCTCCATACCAATGCTCTGGACACGACCTTGAATAAAAAAAAATAATAATGCTAATATTTAATTATAATATATTTGATATTTAATTATAACTAAAAATAATAATTTAATAGTTTGTAAGTGCTCTATTGGTTAATTATAAACTATCTGCAGGGTAAAAAAATGTTGTAATAACAACCGCTGGTAATAGCTTATGTTTATTGTTATATCTATTTTCATTTTTCAAACTCCCAAAATCTTCCCTCAAATTTCTTGTGCTTTAACAAATTGATACTTTTTAATTTTTATTTTCTGATTCGTTCATCCCCTTCCCTTAGTAAAATATATGCATGTATATATGTCTTTTGGGAAAATATATTGATTTTTGTTGACAAACCTCAGTGGGGGAATTCCTCTTTCATATAAAGATGAATGTACATTTGGTACACTGGACCATTGGCACAAAGGGTAGGCAGTTAAGTGTACATAAATAAATTAGACAAAAATATTGTTGGGATTTGAAAATAGAAATTTTCCCAAATTATCTGGGTTTGAATGGGAATTACATAATGCCTTGTATACGTCTTTTCACGGACAAACCAGATTCTTGGAACAGTTATAATTACGAGAGGAACAAAGTTTTTAAGGTTTATAATCCCAGTTTATTGTTGCACAATCAACTGGGATTATTGAATTGTAAACTGTAAAACATAAAAATTTATAAACCCAACCCACGACCCTGCAAGATCCAGAATCCCAACCCAAAATCTTTTATTTCAGGCAAAGTTGTTGAATTTATAATTCTAACGATTATCACACTTGGGGCATTTTCATGATCTATATTTTCAACGGAATGACGTATTTACAATCAATATTATGAATTTACAAGCCAATTTGTCAGTCGATTTTTATTTTACCTGTCGATACCGATCCTTTTGGAACACCCCTAAGTAAAATTAACGTACCACAAACTGAAGACTTCCTATCTTATGTCCAGGAAGAACTAGAAATTGCTTGTCAACTGCAACTGACTGCGACACTTCGCATATGCCTTTCGGGTTATCTCTAGTCTCCATTGTAATCAATTTCTTGGAATCATTTGGAAAACTGAACACATGAATCTCCTTTTGTAGTATAGCTACAAGCCTAGGGAGAAACAATATACCTCATCAAAATTTAAGGGAGGGGGCTAAAATAAGTAGACAATGATAGTAGGTCGAGAAGGGGGGGAGTTAACCAAAGGCAAGAAGAAGGGGAAGGGGTATACCTCCAGTGGACTTTGTCAAACGATTAGTAATGGTAAAGACCACACTACCTTTCCAGAAGGAATAAAATCCTTCCTAAATCCTTAAAGCAGAATCTGTCACAATTCACATATAAAAACAGCTAAAGCATTAAATCACATTATTAAAGACAAAAAACACAAAAGAAATGTATTTACCTCAGAAAGAAAATTTTTGAAAATTTTCTGTTACGGAATTTGTCAACTGATTATTTTTTTTACAGATTACTAGGATAGAAAGGAATCTATTCCACCACAATCTTCTTTTTTCAAAAGAGACTAAATATTAAAAAACAAAAAAATATTCACCGTCTTCACAAATTCCTCATTATCTTCTCTTTTTGTTGTTTGTCTAACGGTGTCAAATAAGGGACTTGTACCTACATTTTTAAGACTAATTTACCAGTTGGAGTATTTTTGTTTCAATTATTTAGCAGAAATGGTCTTTTTCCTGCATTTCTACGACCAGTTTACGAGTCTGGAAAATATTTCGGTGGCAGTGGGGCGAACCAGGTAACCCCTGGATACAGCCCTGGTATTTTTGGCCTCTCTTGGGTAAATCGCGTGACATTCACCACCGAGGATTGGACCAGTGCGTATCTATGTGTGTCATAGGGGGTGTTTCGGTCGTCCTTTTTGTTGTTAATAAAAGATAAATATTGAATATCAAAGGATATTTACCAATCATTCAAAAAGGTTTACATTTACAAAAACATACGATTTGCCGCAAAGCGCAAAAAGGGACTTTCAAACATAAACAAAGATTTAAAATGACATCTGAAAATCCAAGACTTAGAAAACTTCAACTTCAAATCCATGGAAACTTAAACATGCCACATGTCTCTAAATGTGACTTTGAAACGTAAAGAAATATTTTGAAAAACAGCATTTAAAACTTCATTTTTTTTAAACGTAGCAATCAGGAAGCAATTTTCTTCAATTTTTCAAATTTCACGCTCAAAATATATTAGCAGTACCTCCAAAAGCGTTCCAATTTGAAAATGAAAATTCATCAATAATTCTTAAACAACTTTCTGTTAGCTCGTGGAAATACATCAATTACAAAAAGGATAGTTACACTTTACTAGGGCCATTTTTAAATAAAAACCGCTTTGTAACAGAGTAAAGTTTCGTCTTGATTGACATCATTTACCCTGCCAGAAGCAGGGCTGGCTTTGATTGGACAGCCAATCATAGCCTTCCAAATTTTCAAAGGCTATTCAATCATAGTCGGCTGTCCAAAAATAATCTATCTCCAGATAAATGCTGCTACCAGGGTAAATGATGTCAATCAAGGAGAGGTTTAACAGTAACTTTATTTGCGAATAGAAATTGTACTACACACTATATATGAGCATTTTTCACTTTTCAGTATAATCACATTTAAAATTTATATATTTAATGCTTAATACCAAGGACAGTGAAAATAAAATATAATTATTTAGACTGGCTAAGTGAAAACTTCAATAATATCATTATTTTATACGTTATAAAATTAGAAAAGATCTAGAATTCAATTTATCATAAAAAAGATCTCCATTTACGATTATACTATTTTTGGTAGCACCAGGTGTAAAATTAAAAAAAAGAAACGAGGGTGAAAATTCAGAAAAATATAAGCTAAAAACAAACTGGACCAAACAGCTTAAAAGGTATAGTTTTTTTTTAAATGTGTGGCGGTCTGTGGGAATCAACAGACGGTTAAAGTTTAAATTTCCCTGAAAGAAAAGCATTGCCAAGATTAACTAATTGGTTTGAACATTGTAACACTGACAAAAAATTGGGCCCTGCCCTAAAAATTTCATAATTTTGAATTAATTAAAAGAAAAATCATTGAGAATCGTGGTTTTCAAGTGGGATTGGACTTAACATAGGTCAAAAGAGTAAAAAAATACTTCAATTTAAATGTCCTTGGTACTTTGATAATTTGTCACATCATTATGTTCAATGTTCAGACCTTTATTGTTCCATAGACATGCATTTATATTTGACCATCGAGAAATGTATTTAACTAGACTTGGGAATCTTATATACTGAATATACTATATTATAGAAAAATAGAATAAATTATAAGAGCAAGCATATACAGTGATACGAAAGCAGCAACATGCCCTGAGATTATTACTGCAATATTTGACGTGAGGCCGTTGCACAAAGAGGCCGTTTATTTGCCCCCCCCCTGAAATGTTTTTTTTTACTCGTAAAAACGTAGCAAAAATGGATATAAACAAATTTTGTATGCGTTTTTGTGTAATCCCCCCCCCCCTGAAAAAAAAATCTTTGAGTAAAACCCCCTCCGAAAAAAAAACCTGGTTATAGCCTTGCTTATAAATATAAAAAAGGGGTGTTTTTGGAAATCTAAGCGGATACATTTTCAGATTTTTAAGAATACCAAAAAAACATATTTTTAAAATCTACAGGGGCAATTGCCCACCCTCCATTCCACATTGGCGCCCCTTGTATCAAAAAGATGATAGCATATCAGTAACAGGAAAATTATCATATGGTAAGCGCTTTAGTCACATGGTACTTGAATCATAGGCAGCGCACAAGCGCTACCTAAGTAAAAAGTATGGACAATTAGTATGGAAAATTAGTATAAAAAGTATGTGTAATAAGTATGGACAAATATAATTGTTTTTACTTTTATAACTTTAATAAATCAAATAATTTTAACATTTGGATTACTAAATATCAGTATATGTATATTAAACTGACAATGCACATTCAATTGTATTTTTTCAGTACAGTGCAAATGTTGTTCTGGCCTTGGGAAGGCATAGGGGTTTTGCGCCCAACTTATGTTAATTTCTGCTCGTTTTGAGTTTGACTCGGTTATTTATTGTATTTTCTGTTCGTTATGGATTTCATTTATTTATCGATTCTGATTTGTGGTAGATTCCCGCTTTGTAGATTATTTGATTTTATTTTTGTTAATTTTTTGTTTAATAGAGTTCTTTACTTTTCTTTGAAAAATTTATTTTTTGGAAAAAGTTTTTTAAATTAATAAAAATAAACAACAAATTGGGAAGAACAATCAGGACAAAGGAAATATGACTTTGATATTCTTGGCGTGAAAATTTCCGTACTTATCTTTCCTCAACTGAACTCCAAGAACAGGCATCTGAAAAGTATACTGCAATACAAACTGCTTCGTTGAATCGTCGAGTATTAGAATAACATTTTCTGAAAATCGGGGACGAAGTCCTCCTCCAACAATTGCCAACAGATTCGTCCGAAAGAGCATCTCAGCATGAGTAATACTGCCATAGCTTGATATATCTGTAAAAGGATACCCTGAACGATTTCTATCTCAACATCCACAAATGGTGACTACAATAATAATGCGTAATTAGTATGGACAAATAGGAGATTTTTTTTTCTAAATCGCGGACGAAGTCCTATTTTCGCAGATTTATCCGAAATAGCACCTGAGCATGAGTAACACTGCCACAGACGTGCATCCAGGATTTTTGTTCGGGGGGGGGGGGGTTACTAATTTTTTTTACGGGGAGGGTTACATAAAAAACCTCAAAAAACGCATTTCGGGGGGGGGGGGCGTTCAAACCGGGTAGACCCTCTTCGCCTGTATACGGCCTTGCACTGCCATATGTTGCTATGTAATAATAATTTAATTCTCAATGTTTATTTACCTCTATTTACATATTTTTATTTATATATATATTTATTTATATATTCATTTATAGATTTAATATTTATTTATTAACAATTCATTTACTACAAAAGAGCGAAGCGGAGTAACAAAAAGAAAAGAAACAAACACTTCTAACAAGGGAAAACAACAACAACAACAAAAATACAGGAAATGGGCTCGCAGATACCTGCAGGTACTGTGGGGTATTTTGCCACGAAGTTCCGTAAACTTCAAACCGAAGTCGGGGAGTCCATAAACAAACACAAGGTTTTGATCTCAAACTACAGAGGTTTAAAAATAGAAAAAAAGGATCGGATATCTTTACTATGGAGACTAGGGTAAACTCCCGAAAGAAGCCAAAAAGGAGGGTCAGTGAAAACCAAATTTAATTTTTCCAAAAATTTTCTATTAGATCTCCCTCGGTTGGCTACAATTTTAGAATAAATAAAACGGAATCTTCTACGTTGGGAAATTAGTTTCCCCGTTGATCTTTAAAACCGAGGAATGCTTAAGTAATGTCGTGAGTCACGGATATTTTAAAAGCTAAACCAGTTCTGCCAATAAAAAGATCCGACAGAGCAGTTATTGAGAGGAAAAAATTCCTCACTATTTACACCTCAGAAAAGAAAAATCTGTCTATCCTAACAGAAAGGACAGAAAGTTATTGCCTTTTCTTCCCTAGGTCCCAGGGAAAAGTTGGAACCAAAAGATATTCCCTACTAGTATTTCTACAGAGACCTATGAATAAACTTTATCAAATTTGTCACTAAGCTTCTAAACAAATGGTATTACGCGTCTTATTCAGTTTCTTTGTTCTGTTGACGTTAATCACTTGACCTAAGATTGTTCATCTAACCCATTATATCTTAACATAATTCCAAGCAGTTCTACGAAAGGGCCCGGTGACATTTTCGGATGCAGGTTGCAGTCAAATGCGCAAGTCAAACTCGCTAGTTTTAGAATCTTCCTTAATTGGTTTTGTAGTTTCTGTGGTGGTGGTAGTCCTGATAGTAAGGAAATTATCATGTCATCTGACAGTGGTTTTAGTGTGAAAGGTTTTGATTTTATCAATTGTGACATTAATTGTCAATTTGAAGCTTTAGAATTCAAAGTTAAGTAGGAATATTGCTGCTTGCTAAATATATTTTGCTAGGTATCCTGCAGTCAAAATGCGAATACTAAATTGACGTTAAGGTTAGGGTTATTTTAATTTTAAAATAGTCATTTAATGAATACATTTAAATAAATTGCAATGTTATTATGTCACTAGATATCAAATCTTTTCTCACCAGTTCGTCCATTTTTGGCTAAATCTTCAACTTGAAGCTGAACTGTTCCAGCTGTCAAAGCCATTTCTTAGATTCCCTTATATTTTTTTCAAGCCATTATGGTTATATCAACACATTTTATGAGTGCATTTTTTGAAAAAAAAAACTCGCCGTCTGTAAATGGTTTCCCGTCAATACCAATGCTAACAGCTGCGACAAAGCTAGCAGATGTAGCGTGATTGTACTTTGTAGCAAAGCTCTTTCACTTTGCTTGGCAAAATTTCTTCCAAGTTCAGTAATGTATTTAGAATTGGTATAATACGCGAAATACAGCAAAAGGCTTGCAATATTTAAGGAGGTTTTCCGCCGTCCAACAGAAAACTGTTAGCTAACATTTTTTCCAACAATCGTTTTTCCGCCGTCCAAATAAAAATTGTTAGCTAACATTGTTAGAGGATTTCTCTAACATTGTTAGAGGATTTCTCTAACAAATCGAATACTTGTTGAAGGAAATTGTTGGGGAATTTAATGCGAAATATTCAAAAATATTCAAAAATAAGATGGGTACTTTTTATGCTTACAATATTGATAGAGAATCGAGGACTGCTACTATTTCTTATTTTCTTCCTTTCCCTTTCTAGTTTCGTATAAATATCTTTTCTAGTAATCTCATAAAAAAAAAAAAAAATCAATTATTCCGTTAAAAAAATAGAAAAACAACGAAATTGCCGCGTAGTCATAGCAATTTGATATGATCAAAAATCTAACAATTACACTTCTGCAATCAAATTATATTTTTTACTAGGTTGATCCACTTCCTCCATATATGGGATAATTTATGTAAATGCACTAAAGAGTTCCTTTAGGAAAGCTTGAGCACTGGTGTTTTAATTTTTGTTTAAATTAAATGTACTTTGCCAATTAATAAAATGCTTTGTGCCTTTGTTTCTTTTGCTGGCATTAATAGTTATATTTTTTGAATAAGATATGAACACAGCTTTGGTTTCAGTCGGGTATTATCAAGCTGAGATAAACTCACTGCAACACTATCTTGGTCAGTATTTTTCTTTGAATTTCCTGCCCAATATCATGTTTCTGCGAATTGTGAGCTAACTATTTCTGCTAGCTAACAATTATGTTTCCGCCGTCCAAACAAATTTTTGTTAGCTAACAATTGGACGGCGAAAAAACCCCTTTAGTGACACTTTTCCAGATAACGCTACGGAAGCGTTATCTGGAAGTGTTATTGTTGCGATTATTGAAATCACAACAATAATGTACTTGAACGAGAGTGCAGCCTTGAAAACTTTCAAACTTAAAACCACTATAATTCACTAACAAGAAATAAACGAAAACACACAAATTAAAAAATAAATAGCCGAGTCAGATTCAAAACGAGCAGAAATTACCATAAAGAGGAGTACAGCTAATGCTCCCTGTTCTTCCTTTAAGTGCCTTTTGATTTGACATCCTCAAAAACATAAGCCATAGTTCCAAAGTAATGCTCTAAGCTTTTCCTTGAATATTGCACTAGTATCCTTTAGACGACCTGTATACACATAATTTATTTTGATTTAGGTATACATCCCCTCAACTTTCCCTGAAAGTTTCAACTTAATATCCTATTCTATTCCTGAGATATTGCACAAATGCTATTTTAATAATCTTAGTGCTTAAAATCTTTTGATTTAGTCCAGGAGTAGTAACGGCAATAGCAGTAGTATAACAGTAGTAGCAACAGTAGCAGTAACAGTGGTAATAAAAGCAATAGTAGTAGCAGTAATAGTAGTAGAAGTAGCAGTAATAGTATTAGTGGCGGTAGTAGCAGTCACAATTAGTCATAGTCGCAGTTACAGGCAATCATAGTCGCATGTAGCCGCAGTCACAATTCCAATTAGTAGCAGTCGCAAGTGGTCAAAGTCACCGTGTCAAATATTCGCAGCCACAGTCGCAGTCGTAAATAGCTGCAGAAGCAAGTAGTTGTTGCAGTCAAAGCTGCATGTAGTCACAACTGCAGTTCCAAGTAGTCACAGTCACAAGCAGTTGTCCTCGCAGTCGCAAGTAATAAACGCAAGCAGTTAGAGTCGTGAATAGTCACAATAGTGGCAGTAGCAAAAGTAGTAATTGTAGCAGTTGCTGTAGTAGCCCTGAAAGGTTCAATTTAATACCCTAAGCTGTTCCTTTGATATTACTAATGCACTCTTTTGACAACCTGCATGCATGTAGTGTGTTTGTTCTATAAACACCCCAAAATCCCCTGACAGTTCAAGGTTCATTTATTTAAAACAGCTTTCAGGGTATTAGCAAAAGCCTCAACCAAATTACACTATTTCTTACAACACAGGAAAAACAAAACACTAAGCATGATTAATAAAACAAAACGGAACAAAAAAAACTGCTTTCCTGCGATTGGTGAACATCATCTAGACATTTGGCGTCAAGCATGCAATGTCATCTAGGCTTTGAGTTTAACGAAGATAGATGACGCTGCGACAAGCAAAATGAATTAACCTTGTGTAATGTGGCTTTTCCGTAACGGGTCGGCATGATTAATGCACTTAATGGAGCTAGGTGGGCTATTCTTCGATTACTTGCACTATTTCACAGAAAATCCCCGGAAAGAATGCACAAAGAAGCTAAAATTGGGAGTGGCACGCATCAGCTTCAACATCGCTGCGATGCCATCTCTAAAACTCTCCTAATTAATGTGCTTAGCTATTCCAGATATATTGCAGATACTTCTTTTAGCATCCTTATTTGATTGCTTCAACTCACTACCTTTATCTTTTCCAAAGATATCGCAAATACACCCTTATGACAAGTTTGGATGAATATAGTTTCTTTTAGTTTAATTCAACATTTCTAATGAAATTCTCTAAACGTTCGACCATAACAACCGTAGCTGTTACTGGGATATTGCAAATGAGCTCTTTTGACAATCTGGATGTAAGTAGTACCTTTTGATTTATTTACACCCCTTCAACTTTATCTAAAAATCAATGCTTAGTACCTTATTCTGTTCCTAACACATAGCATCTATGCCATTTCGACAACCTGGATACACTTAGGTCCTTTTGATTTAGTTCAATAGTAGTAGTAGTAGTAGCATTAATAATAGTAGTACCTGAAAGTTCTAACTTAATACCCTCAGCCATACTTGAGATATTGCTAATATGTCCAATTTACAATCAGCATGCACATAGTACTTTTTGATTTAGTGTTATAGCAACATAAACTTTCCCTGAAAGTTTCTACTTTATAACCTATCCCCGCCCTAATATATACCGCCTATGCTAATGACAATTACCAAAGGGCGTTGCTAGGACATGGCTGATACACAACAGTTATTTTTGATTTGCTTCACCACCTGCTTGAAAATGCCCTTAAAGCTTCGTCTTAATACTCTAAACCATTCCTTAGATATTGCTGATAAGCCCTTTTGACAACTTGCAGGCACATGGTATGTTCTGATTTAGTTAAACACCACCGTCACAATTTCCTGAAAGTTTTACCTTAATACCCTTAGGATTAGCAAAAGTAACAGTAATAGTATTAGGGGCAGTAGTATTAACAGTAATAGTAGTAGTATTCAGATAATGCCTTTTTGGTTAGTTTAACATTCCCTCAGCTTGCCCAGATAGTTTCAACTTAATACTTTAAGCTGTCCCTGAGATGCTGCCAATCTCAGTGTATCTCAGCCTGCAGGTTTGGATAACCTGCAGGCACTTAGTGTGTTTTGATTTAGTCCAGGACCCCCTCAACAATTCCCGAAATGTTCACTTTAATTTCATTAGTCTACTCACAAACAGTACTAATAGCAGTAGCAGTAATACTACTAATACTAGTATTAGCAGTAGAATGCACATAGTGCCATTTTATTAGTTCAACATCCCCCGCAACATACTCTGAAATTCTCAGTCTAATCATCTAAGTCGTTCTTGAGATATTGCTGATACTCCCTTTTGATAACATGCATACACAAAGCGTGTTTCGATTTAATGAGACGTCCCCCTCAACATTACTGAAAATATCTTCTTAGTACCCTTAAACATAGTATTAGTAGCAGCAAAAGCAGTACTATGCATATAGTACCTATTGGTTGGTTCAACATCCCCCATTCCAACATGCACCAGAAGTTTCAAATTCATATTCTAAGCAGTTCCTGGGATAAGGCTATTATCCCCTTTTGACAACGTGCATGCATTGACATAGTGTTTTTCGATGTAGTTTAACATCCTCAGAAAGTTTTACGTTAATACCCTTAGCTTTAGTTGTATTAATAGTAATAGTAGTGGTAGTATTAGCTGTAGTAGTAGTTATAGTAGTAGTAGAAGCATCAGTTGTAGTAGTAGTACTAGTATTATGCAATTGGTGCCTTTTGGTTAGTTTAATGTCCCCTTAGCTTTAGAATTAGTGGTAGTAGTAGCATGCCAATATTGCCTTTTGATTAGTTCAACATTTCGTAAAACATACCCTGTAAGTTTCAACTCAATACTCTAAGCTAAGATATATTATTACTTAATACTCAGCAATATCTCCTAGGATATTGCTGAACACTTTTGACAATCTGCATGCACATATTGTGTTTTGATTTAGTTCAACTTCCCGCTCAATATTCCCAGAAATTTTACCTTTATACCCTTGGCCTTAGTAGTAGTAGTATACACATATTAGGCCTACCTTTTTGTCAGTTGAACATATCCCTCATCAATCCCTGAAAGTTCCAACGTAATGGCCTAAACCATTTCTGAGATACCTCCTTTTGGCAAACTGCAATTACGCAGTGTGTTCTGATTTAGTTCACTACTCTACTCGAAATTTTCTGAAAGATTTGTCTGAATGCCCTTGGTCTTTTTGGACACCAAGGGTCATACATTCCCCCTCTTCCCAATAACAAATACTAAATACAAACAATAGACGAATTGCATGGGGGGGGGCTGCTGTCCCCCCAACAATACTTTCTGAGCCTTTCAACTATGCTGAAATTTCAATTGGATGTTTTTGGGGGAAACGGAGCGTGGGAGGACGGGTCTAGTTGCCTTTCAAACCCTTTTGAAAATTAAAGAGCACAAGAACTTTTGATTTTTGACACCATTCGTTTTGAATCAAAATCAGGTTGCTCGCATCATGCCATGGCTAATAGGAGATAAAGCCAAGACAGATAGTGTGAGTGAGAGGCAAATCTGGCATATGCCTTTTTTGGGATTGTATAAAAATAATGTCATTTCACTTGTTGATAGATAAGTCTATCACTCATGCATCCGTCCATACATCCATCCTATGGCAAAGCTAAGGTAGAGAGTTGCACTGAGTACGCAACTCAGACAGTTGCCCAAAGGTATGGGGGGCTGCCGTCCCCCCAAAAATAGTTACTGAACCTTTCAACTATGCTGAAAACTCTCAAAATTTCATTCAAATGTTTTTGGGAGACACAAAGGGTGAGAGGGTGGTCTAGTTGCCCTCCAAACACTTTTGACTATTAAAGAGCACTAGAACTTGCAATTTATAATCCAATGAGCCCCTTCCGAAGTTCCTATGATAGCGGGGGGGGGGGATCTTCTACCAATCCAAAGTGGACATCCCCTAGGGTTGCAACATATGTTCACGAAACATCAGAAAAGGCAAACTAAACTACAAAATATGAATCAACCTGCATGAAATCGACAATACCTATGGTAACCGGAGCTCAGGCAAATATGTACACATAATTTTAAAGTGATATTCAAATATCGGGTCTCCATCTTATCATAAGCATATTCCTGAATCCCAGTCCCAGGATTGAAAACCCTACTTGCGTGGTCTAATCGTACTGTAGGGGTGGACGTTTCATGAATTTGGCCTAATCAAAACAATGACTGCAAGCAGCACTGCAGGGTAGTCACCCTGCAGTGCAAGTCACCCCTCAAGGAAATTACAGCTTTATAAATCACACAATATTGCTTAGTTTACAAATCAATTATCAATTTCTAAAATTATTCAGGGCAAGTATAATGCATATGTCATATTTTCAAACCCAGAAAAAGTATGTGACCACCTTAACTTTAAGGATCAGACATGTGTGGTAGAAAAAAAAAATGTGGCAGAAAATCTGAATTTATATCACTGACATAGTTGAACGTATAAAAAAAAGAATCACAAGAAATTAATCAGGTAATTTATGTTTGACAATTCAAAGCCTGTATTATATTTTGAACATGCCTTGTGTTGGAGTAAATACACAAGCAAAAAAAAAAAAAAAATGGAAAAGTACAAACCTAAATGACATTTTTCAGCTAAAGGTTCAATGTTAAAAATTCGGACTCCTTCTTCAGTACAGCAAATAAAACAACCTAAAATAATAATAAAAAAAAATTAAAAATATTTTTGGCATGGTCTCTACTGTTGTAACAGAGTAGACTGACGCTCTGCTTGGCAAATGGGGTCCAGGGTGCCATCCCCGTTACAGCAAGGTTGGGCAACAAGCTTGCTACTTGTCCCTGTAAAAATATGCAGCAGCTGAGACGTTGCTTTGATGCCCTTTGTGCCAGCAATGGCTCTGAATGATCTTAATCCTGTCCTATTGTTATTGCTGTTAATATTATAATTATTTTTATCATTCTGTGCTTAGGACCATAACAATTCTGAAAAGTTATCCTAAGGAGAAGACCCTCTGCAGTATAAATATTAGTCATGAAAAAAAAAAAAAAAATCACACATATCAAAAAAATGTTGATATGTTGTGTGTCGACATATTGATGCAAGTGTGCAAAAAGCTCCAAAGCTGCCAGTAGCATAATTCCAAAAGCTGCCGACACTTTAGCAGCACAGCTTGCGTTTTGACAGCTTTGCTTTGAGCAAAAAACATTTTTACATGTAAAATTTGCAGAAAAATGACAAATGTAACTTAGTATAACTTGCAGTGAGAAATATCAATACTTTTCTGAATCACGATTAACAATTTAATCTAATTCAGTGGCGGGCCATATACTAGCCATAAATACTACACTCCATAACTTTATTTGTACCATTTTATCAAAAGAGCTGTATCAAATTTACTCTAATACTGCTAATGGAGTATAGTAATCAAAGTTTGAAGCATACTGTATATAGCTTACTGCTCTTACTTTATGGATGGAGTTGTACACTCCAATGGTATTGGTATTATAAAAATAATGCATACCCAACTGCATGCTTGATACTCATTGATCACCATACTACAACTACAAAGAGCACCATTTGATTTTCTGGGAGGAGAACATTGATTGGCAGCCTGGCAGTCACATGCATTAAGAAGCTGCATGCTTGATACTCATTGATCACAATACTACAACTATAAAAAGGACCATTTGCTTTTTTGGGAGAATAATATTGATTGGCAGCCTTGCAGCACATGCATTATGAAGCTGTGGTATTAGTTTTGCCCTAATCTAATCCCAAAAATAAACAGAGAATTGCTGCTACATTACAGTTTGGCTGTTTTAGGCTACTAATCTTCCATGTTCCAGATTTCTCATTACCTGCTTTAAATGTATGCACATCTTGATTGCTACCAGACCTTTTAAGATTCTTTCAACTGACAAATAAACAGTTTTGAGAGAATTTGGCTATTTGTGCAAGATTTGGACAAATATGCTGTCTGCTCGAAAAATAAGTAAAACTTTTGCATAGCACTAAGAGAGGAATGCTTAGGATCTGCATTTACTCTAGAAATATAATCTAGCCATGTTTTGTATTGGTCGAGAACTGCCCTTCGTGGCAAATTTTGAAAACCCTCGAAATTCGCAAGATCAACCAAGTGTCCAAGTTGATCAGGTTTTCCTATGCTCAATTCAACCGAGCCGGTATAAAATATATTTCCCATCATGGCAGTCGATTCGTCGACTGGGTTGTACCTATTTTTGGCAACGAAAAAGCGTGAATTGAGATTATTCAATAGTTTGTCTAAGAAACTGCAAAGTTTCCGGGAAGTTGTAGCAACGGCCTCTCTAGCCATTCCTGCAGAATCTCCCAACTGAGAAACCGCATCATTATCAATCACGGAACGCGTCCCTCGCGACATCAGGAGTTTCTGGCGTAAAACTACGGAAAATCCATGGTACAAAAAGTCTGTCAATAAGGAAGACGCTGCTTTCAAGAAGCAAGACAGTAGCTGAGAATCAACTCGATAATCTGCTGACAGTTGTTCCTTCATTTGGCAGGGTCATCAATGTATTTATTCAGTATATTTGTAATTTTCCATGGTAAAATCTCCACGTTTTGGAGTGAAAGGGAAAGGCTAAGTACATACTTTCATAAATATCAATAGTCCCTTCTAAACTAAGTACGAAATTGAGGTGTGAGATCTTATTCAAACAATCATCTTGATTGTTGCTAAGTAAGGAAAATATCAGTGGGTGGTTGTCCCTGAAAGTTTTGAAAACTTGTGTTGAGTATTTAGCAAACCTAGTGGGGGAAAATAGTTATGGCTTCATGAAACTGACACCTTATGTCTCGGCGAGGATAATCATTGCTTAAAAACTGTTCCCATAACCCATCTTTTGGTTACCAGTGGATAAGAGGTCACAAAGACCTGAAACCCACTGTGACGAGTTTTGGTCATCTCCTTTAGCCAATCCAGCACGACGCGCTGAATCCCAGTCAAATTTATAACAGGAAAAATCACGGAGACCAATAAGCATCAAAAGATGAGTGGGCACATAAAGCGTAAAATATTGTTCTTCCATTGCACCACCTACAAGCTGCTGCTTGATAGCTTCTACTGTCAGAGAGTGATGGCTATAAAACCAGTTCTGTGAGATCTAACTTGGGCGAAATTCTTGAGTGTGTTTATTTAATTAACAAGTACCATTAAAAACTCACTATTTGATTATAATTCCATTTTGTTGAAGTTATACAATCCAGACGCACTGATTTACCAAGACCCAATAAAAAAAAAAAATCTTTTGAAAATTGCTATATTTACTTTAAGTTGTTAGCACCACTCTTGTTTAAAACCGTGTATCTGTAAACTGAACCAACTATGACATAATCGAGAACCGGAAAAGCTCAAGGGAAATAGATAATTCACGTTATATGTTTGAGTGTTAGGAAGGCGGGGGGGGGGTTTGAGTTAGGTATGGAAAAAATTACCAAAGCTGCTGCCTGCCAGTAGCAGAATTTGACAGACTTCCAAAAACTGCCAACACTTTAGCAGTACAACTTATGTTTTGACAGCTTTTCTTTGAGCAAACCTAATTTTTATATGTAAAAATGGTATTTACAGACAAAATCTGCCAACAAATTTGAGAACTGCCAAGTAGCATTGCTACTTTGCTACCCTAATTTTTGCACGGCAGTTGATGAGCTTACGGTTTGAGATAATCACGATACTTTAAGTATCGTGATTATCTACTTTTGGCTATCTTGGAAAGGGTTTAGGTAAATGAAACTTTCAGAGACGAGTCTACAGGCTTTAAGTATCGTGATTAGAACTGAGTAGCCTCTGTAGCTTCTATGATCCAAGAAAGAGATCAGTAGCTCCAGCTGGATCACTGCCCGTGTTTTTAGTTAAGCGGGATTAATCTTCATACCAACTGTAGGTGCAGACAGTGTCATTTTTTTAGTATATCTTTTGCTTCAGAAATTGATAAATATCGTACTAATTTCTCTTCCGTGCAGACCAGGTCAGTAACTAATGTCTCTGACAGGACTTGGTTTCCTAGGGATGACGTCCTATCTTGCTTCGTTATCCACAGAATACTGAAGCTGAACAGTTTAGGTGACAGAACAAATCTTTGTCTAACTTTGGCACTTGTCATAAACAAGTCTGAGAATACTTAGGTTAAGTAGGCTGCCAAACACGCACTCACAATAGCCTCTAATGATATTAACCGATGCGTTTTTCCAGATAATGCCACCTTTCTCAGCAAGTCTTTTGCTTCAGAGTTTAAAAAGGAGAATAAGGATTTTACAACCCTGTAGAACAAATCAGTGGCTAATGTTTCACGTTGGACTTAGTCTTCTTGGTCTGATGCCCTATCCTGCTTCTTATTCCAGTGAATGGTGAACCTGGACAATTTAGGGGACAGAACATTAACCACTACTTAACCGATACTTAGAGTATTGTGATACTTAAGTATCACGATACTTAAAAATATCATCTGTTTCATAGTTTTCACAAGCCAAGTTTAAGCACGTCTTAGACCAGACTGATCCACCTAATACAAATGATAAAAAATAATATACAAATATTTATACAAAAAAAAAAATACAAATGAATGTGCGATGTCAGTTTAAAATACATATACTGATATTTAGTAATCAAAATGTTAATATTATTTGATTTACTAAAGTTATGAAAGTAAAAACATTTATATTTTGTCAGTAAAGTGCAAATTATGTTCTGGCCTTGGGAAGGCTTAGAGGTTTTGAGCCCAACTCATGTCAATTTCTGCTCGTTTTGAGTTTGACTCGTTTAATTATTGTAATTTCTGTTCGTTTTGAATTTCATTTATTTATCAATGCTGATTTGTGGTAGTTTCACGCTTGGTAGATTATTTGATTTTATTTTTGCTCATTTTTTGTTTAAAAAATCTTTTCTTTGAATAACTTATTTTGTGGAAAAAGTTATTTAAATCCATTTCTGTTCGTTTTATATTGACATAGTCTTTTCAGGGAAAAAGAAAATAATACTTTAAATCTATTCGTTTTTCAAGACTTTATAGTTTGACCTGCTATTTGTATGCTGGAGAAAAATTTTCACCAATTTTTAACAACATACACCCTTTTAAAAATCTGGACACAAAAAGTACTGTTTAATTTAGTTTCATACCTCCTCTAGTTGAGCTGAAATAGAAAACTTGATACCATTCGCAAAAAAATCTGTTTACTTTCTTTGATAGCTTGGATATAATTACGCTATTTGATTTGGATAAATTTTAAAAGCAGAAATGGGAGGGTTGGAGTAGAAGGGGGATTAGTTGCCCTCAAATTACTTTCGACTATTAAAAAGGGCATCAGCCCTTTCTATTTTCAATCGAATGAGCCCTTTTCGAAGTTCCCACGACACGAAGTGCCCTGATCTAAACAACAACAATAACAAAAAATAATAAATTACACCCACTTTGATCTTTACTATAAAAATGTCAAGCCTTCCAATCACTTTCGACTATTAAAAAGGGCACTAGGCCTTTCAATTTCCAATCAAATGAGCCCTTTTGAAAACGACAACGCTTCCTATAAACACCTTGTATGCCCCCTGGGCATAAATTACAACCCTTACCCTAAGTTCTGTTAGGGTGGTTGTCATCCTCTAAGACCAAATTTTAAGTACTTCAAACTACATTCAAGGCTATCTCAAAATTTTGATTGGTTGTGTTTGGGGAAATGGTGGGCGTGAGAGGGGTGTTAGTCGCCTTCCAATCAATTACTACTATTAAAAAGGGCACAAGCCACTCCAATTTCCAATTGAATGAGGGCTTTTCGAAGTTTCTACGACAACTTCTTCGATACGAAGTGCCCTGCTCAAAAGGAAAAAATTAATAAATAATACATTGTGCCAACATCGTTCTTATATGCCCCAAGGCATAACTTAAAACCCTTGCCCCGAGGGTTGTGGGGGAGTGTCCTTCTCTTTACTTATTCCCCGTTTCTTGTCTCATTCTCGAATGTCTCCGTTCTTTACTTAGGCAGCACGATCGTGCTGCCTATGATTTATACAACAACTTTCCATTTAAACCTTATATGCCCCCAGGGCATAACTTACAACCCTTGCACTGAGGGCTTTGAGGGGGTTATCATCCTAAAACATGATATGGCTGTGGGGGGGGGGGTTATCATTCTTAAAGACCTAATTTCCAAAACTTTCAACTACGTTGAAAAAGATAGCTATCTCAAAATTTTGATTGGATGTGTTTGGGGAAATGGTGGTCGTGAGCGGGGTGTTAGTTGCCTTCCAATTACTTTCGACTATTTAAAAGGGTACTATCCCTTTGAATTTCAAATCGAATGAGCCCTTTTTCAAGTTTCTACGACAAAGATTTCAATAAAAACCACATATACCCCCAGGGCATAACTTATAATCCTTGCCCCTGCGGGTTGTGGGGACTCCTCCTCAAAAATATATTTTCTATCCGGAAATCAACAACGCTGAACAAAATGACTATCTCAAAATTTTTATTGGATGTGTTTGGGGAAATGATGGGCGTGGGGAGGTGGTAGTTGCCCTCCAATCACTTTCGACTATTAAAAAGGGCACTAGCACTTTGAATTTCCAATCAAATGAGCTTTTTTTGAAGTTTCTACAACAAAACCTTCTTTAAAAACCTTATATGCCCTCAGGGTATAACTTAAAACCCTTTCCCTGAGGGCTGTGGGGGAGTTTCATCCTCAAAAACATATTTTCTATCTGGAAATCAACTACGCTGAACAAAATGGCTATCTCAAAATTTTGATTGGATGTGTTTGGGGGAATGATGGGCGTGGGAGGGGGGGGGGGGACTAGTTGCCCTCCAATCATTTTCGACTATTGATAAGGGCACTACCCCTTTAATTTCCAATCGAATGAGCCTTTTTTGAAGTTTCTACGACAACAGCTTCTATAAAAACCTTATATGCCCCCAGGGCATAACTAAAAACCCCTGCCCTGAGGGTTGTGGGAGAATGTCCTCCTCAAAAACATATTTTCTATCAGAGAATCAATTACGCTGAACAAAATGGCTATCTCAAAATTTTGATTGGATGTGTTTAGGGGACTGATGGGCGTGGGGGGGGGGGCTAGTTGCCCTCCAATCACTTTCGACTATTAAAAAGGGTGCTAGCCCTTCAAATTTGCAATCGAATGAGCCTGTTTTGAAGTTTCTACGACAACGCCTTCTATAAAAACCTTTTATACCCCCAGGGCATAACTTAAAACCCTTCCCCTGAAGGTTGTGGGGGAGTGTCCTCCTCAAAAACATATTTTCTATCTGGAAATCAACTACGGTGAACAAAATGGCTATCTCAAAATTTTGATTGGATGTGTTTGGGGGAATGATGGTCGTGGGGGAGGGCTAGTTTCCCTTCAATCACTTTCGACTATTAAAAAGGGCACTAGAACTCAATATCCAATCGAATGAGCCCATTTTGAAGTGTCTGAGACCATCCATTCCATATGAGGTGCCCAGCTCAAAAGGAAAAAAAAGAGTACATTGTGCCAACATTGTTCTTATATGCCCTCAGGGCATAACTTAAAACCCTTGCCCTGAGGGCTGTGGGGGAGTGTCCTCCTCAAAAACATATTTTCTATTAGGAAATCAACTACGCTGAACAAAATGGCTCTCTCAAAATTTTGATTGGATGTGTTTGGGGAAATGATAGGCGTAGGAGGGGGGGGCTAGTTGCCCTTCAATCATTTTCGACTATTGAAAAGGGCACTACCCCTTTAATTTCCAATCGAATGAGCCTTTTTTGAAGTTTCTACGACAACACCTTCTATAAAAACCTTATATGCCCCCAGGGCATAACTAAAAACCCCTGCCCTGAGGGTTGTGGGAGAATGTCCTCCTCAAAAACATATTTTCTATCAGAGAATCAATTACGCTGAACACAATGGCTATCTCAAAATTTTGATTGGATGTGTTTAGGGGAATGATGGGCGTGGGGGGGGGCTAGTTGCCCTCCAATCACTTTCGACTATTAAAAAGGGTGCTAGCCCTTCGAATTTCCAATCGAATGAGCCTTTTTTGAAGTTTCTACGACAACGCCTTCTTTAGAAACCTTTTATGCCCCCAGGGCATAACTTAAAACCCTTGCCCTGAAGGATGTGGGGGAGTGTCCTCCTCAAAAACATATTTTCTATTTGGAAATCAACTACGTTGAACAAAATGGCTATCTCAAAATTTTTATTGGATGTGTTTGGGGGAATGAAGGGCGTGGGGGGGGGCTAGTTTCCCTTCAATCACTTTCGACTATTAAAAAGGGCACTAGAACTCAATATCCAATCGAATGAGCCCATTTTGAAGTGTCTGAGACCATCCATTCCATATGAGGTGCCCAGCTCAAAAGGAAAAAAAAGAGTACATTGTGCCAACATCGTTCTTATATGCCCTCAGGGCATAACTTACAACCCTTACCCTGACGATTGTGGGGGAGTGTCCTCCTCAAAAACATATTTTCTATCTGGAAATCAACTACGCTGAACAAAATGGCTATCTTGAAATTTTGATTCCCTTATCTAAAAAAAGACTTATCTAAAAAGAATTCCCTTATCTAAAAAAGACAAAAGCTGGTATCAATTAGTGAATATCAGCCTGAAGTTTATATCAGCATGACATTCAGAAAAGTTGAGAAGCATCAACAGTGCAATCAGCAAATCTTTTCTGACAAACAAGAAAGGGACATGTGCAGCTATTTTGTCACTAGGCATACATCAAGGATGAACCACAGTTGGCTTTTCAATAGGCTGTTGCAAATGAAATTGAAACCGAAATTTAAATCTTCAACACAACAACAAAGCACTTAGACAAACTAGCTTAGTGAAAGATCTTAAGCCGAACTGGCCAGCAATGACAAAAACCAACAAAGAGAAAAATCTAAAAAAAAAAAAAAAAACGAGAGTTACTTACACGGGTGTCCTCACTGAAGTAACTCTATAATAATAGCATCTTTTCCCTACGTGGATCAGTTTGCGCCAATTGTACATTTTTTTTGGTGGTGGTTTTATTGGTTTTTAGTTTTATCTTGTTTTTTTTATCCTGTTCTTCTTGTTGTTTCTTTAAGTGCTGAAGACGCCTTGTTTGAATACAGGGGAAATATCCGCGTTGTTTTGCATTTGTCTTTTCTTTTCTCTCCACTGGCCACAGTCTCATTTGTTTTTGTTTTTTTTTAGATTTTTCTCTTTGTTGGTTTTTAAACTAGCTTAGGCCTACTGATTTTTTGAAAATGCACAAAAATATCTTGCTTTTTACACCTGAGCCCACGAGCCAAGCCAGGGCAAGTAGCTTCAACAAAGTAGTTGTTTCAAAGTTTGTTGATAATCTGCTTGATTTCTATGGCAGCCATCCACTCAAATAATCAACTAACAGGAGTTAAAAAGGTGAAACATACCACCTCTACTTAGCATGGAAAAAATACCACATTCATAAATAAAAAAAGGTCTTTCTGGTTCCCTAGGGCTTTCACACCCATTAGGCTTGTTGAGTGGCAAGGCTTTTAGTAGCCTCAAAAAGATATACAGAAGCATTGCTGGTTGTCAAAGGACAGGCTACTTGAATGGCGAGATTTTTTAGTTGCCTCTACAAGATATATGGAAGCATGGCTGTTAGTCAAAGGACAATCCTCATCTCCTTATGCTTGATGACCATGATAGTGGCTTAGACCTGAGATGTGTTTTTTCTGCAAAGAAAAATATATTGTTCTTCAAACTTTTCCTTTGCATTGTTTGCAATGACTCCAACCCTTAGATACTGGTGTTCTTTGTACTTTCATAAACGATCACAGGATCAATAAATGGCTGCTGTTGAACCCTGAACACAAAGTATCTATTCACCAGGAGATTGGACTTTGCCTTATCCCCTACCAAAAGAAGTTTTCTACAGCCAATATCACTTTTTCTTTCAGAAAGGTTAGAGTCTAGCATTTTAGACAAAACGTGTTCAGTGAGGCGGATTACCTCATATGCCAAGTGAAAAACTAACTTATTCAAGATCAAGCAAGTCAAAATCAGGCAAGTGCAACAGACTTAGAACACCATTAAATTTTGGCAGTACAAGGCCAAAAATTACAGTACTACTCCATGGTGATCAACTGATACCAGTCCTGCTCCAGGGTCATCAGCCACCAGCACAGAATGTCATTTGGCCAGAATAACCTCAGTCAACCTGCTAGTATGCTGTCTTAGTGCAAAACATTACAGAAGGTGGGGAGGTGGGCAGGGGACCCCCCCCCTCCAAGATTTTTTTATGCCCTCATTCCTGGTTTTTTCTTTTTTTACTCTTTTTTTTAGAATAAAATTGGTGAATTAATGACAATTTTGTCAAATAGCTCCCCCTCCCCCAAGATTTTGCTCATTTGCATTCTTGTCACATTGGGGCTCTCCCAAGATTTTGCTCTAGAACCGCCCCTGTTTGCTTCTCCAGTTCAAACCCAACTATTTCAGAAACAACCCCACCAGATGGGTTGGTTTGAAAAATCTCAAACATTCCTTATTCTAAGAGGCATCTAGAGAACATCAAACTTCTGTTTTCCATTCATAAGCAAAGAGGTTATTTGTAAACAGCAAATTTTTTTCAGTTCCACCCTGACCTCCCCAACTAGCTTTGCTTGTAGCTTTATTTTGCTTATGGATTTAATTTTATATGTGCTTGGGTATTTAAATTGAACACTATACAGAAAGATTAAAAACAATAGAAGAAAAACATTAAAAGAGGACCCCACTGCTGATCAAGCTCCTTCTCTACTCCTTTTCTATTTGTATAGTTTTAAAAATTGCATTTTTTATGTTTTATTACAAGGAAATGCATTTAACTTAAGTAAAAACAAAACAAACAGTTTTTCTTAATATTGGTTTTGAGTCTACTTTTCTTATATTTTAGGATTTCAAAACCCAATTCCAATGATTTGGGTAGGATATTAAGTCATATTAGATTTTTTTATTGTTAAGACACATATTTCCAAATTATTTAAAACCTTATACATTAGTATTTTAAAAATATAAGACTTAAACACTTTTGTCATGCCTTCTTTGTGCTAAATTAGTTTCTGAAAATTTTAGTTCTATACCACAAAATATACCCAAGTTCATCAAAGGTTAGGGTTCTTGCGACATGGATAGGGCAGAGGTAGTGCAAATATGACAATAGTTGATATTATATATGAAAAGAACATCAAATAGGAAGTCAAATAGTAAATTTCATTCTATCCTATAAGTAATCTTAAGAATGGGTTTAACCTAAAATTGTTAACTCAATGCCTTTTTTATGCTCTTTCTAAATTTGCCACTCTTTTGTTCAAATAGATTTAATGGCAAATAAGCAACATTAACAAAACCAAGAAACAGATCAATGCATAGGAAATATATAATTTGGGCCATATATTTGCACATTACAAGGGAGGGGGGTTAAAATTGAAGTGCTTTTAGGATTGATATAAGTAAGTATTTTAGGATTTTTTGAAGTTTTTTTTCCAAATTTTATAGTGTTACCTTCTCAACAGCCCCAACTGTACACTGACACCCACAATAGGTCTTGACAAGCCCCAAAAAATTAGCAAAATTTTGTATTAATAAAATTAATATCCCTAATAAAGGGAAAAGGGTTAGGACAGAATTTTAGGGTAGAGGGGGGACAAGTACTCCCCCCTCAAGCTGAAATATAACATCTTCAAAATCTGGTAAAATTCTAGGTGGCACTATAATTTAGCTAGGATGAAAGTGAAAACATCATTTGATGTCTTTTCTGTGCTCTTTCATAACTGAATAATTGCTTTGGTTGCAAATTGCATCTTGAGCCCTTAAAGGAGCCTCAAAGGTATTTCATTTTTTTAACCACGCAAAGAAGTTATCAACACAAGTTAAGTTATTGAAAAGTGACTGAAAACGTATCACTAGCTTATAAATAAGTTCTTCAAGAGTAATATATTCCAAAAATAATTATTTATAACAATTCAAATCTCATTTATTAGGCCACTCAAATATAAACCATGTTCCTGTTTCTGTTTCAAGTTTTTCAAATGCTGTTGACAAAAATAGTGCTGAATTTTGCAATTCAAGACATTGCTGTTAACAATTCAGGGTATGTCTCAATTCAGGGCATATATTTCCACATTAGGGAGGTGAGGGGGTAAATTCCATGGTAAGCAGTGGGCCCTATAATTTAGCTAAGATAAAAGTGAAAACATCATTTGATGCTTTTTTTATGGTCTTTTATAATTCATATAAAATACCTTTGGGGCTCCTTTAAGGGCTCAAGGTACAATTTGCAACAGAAGCAATTATTAAACTTTGAAAGAACATAAAAAAGGCATCAAATGATATTTTCACTTTCATCCTAGGTAAATTATAGTGCCACCTAGAAATTTACCCAAAATCTTGTCCAAACTAAGATATGCCTACATAATTCAAGCATCCACAGAAACTTATCTGTTTTCTCTAGAACACCTTTGCCTCTAAGGTACTATATAGGTCATTGTTCAATTGGTCATTTTCAGTTGATATGGTAAAATTGCCTCCAACTATGCCCCTCCCCAACAATTTTCACAAAATTATTCCCCCAAGTAACAGCAGCAATTATTAGGCCCATTTTTAGCACTAAGATCTTACATCTAAGATCTTAAATCTTTCTGCAAAGATTATCGTTTTTTAACTCATCTTTCTTCTAAGATCTTACAGCTCACTGATGTTAGCAAAAAGTGTGAAGACCGCCACTGTTTTGCCATATAGGCCAATGATGAGAGAACTTTGATGATCTACTCATCATTGTTCTCAGACTGCTGATCAGAGCAGAATGATGAAAGATGTTTGCACAAAAATGACCAAAGATGTAAGATCTTTGTAAGATTTCACTTTTAAGCGTTTTCTGACAAAAGATGTAATATCTTAGCACATTGATGAGTGAAAAAACAGGCCTATTATATTAGGATAGAACATTTAATGCACATCTAATGACATTTTTTTGGGATACCAACAGATGGCTAACTTGACAGTGTATATATATACAAATCTTTGAATTAGCAAACCAACCAACCGGTATTTTAAGCCTAGGAGTTCAGCTGGACATAAGGAAAAATATTAAGAAAACAATTCTGACTACATAATATGCAGAATAATCCTAGTTAATACATTTTGCAGGGGGAGAGCCTTTATCTTCACTTCTTTCAGTGTTTTTCCAGTTTTTCTAAGAAATTCAGGAATTTCTTAGAACCTATATATTCACAAAATATATACCCCCACCCCCCTAATGTGCAAATATATATCTAGAATTGCATCCTCAATCTGAATATAACATCCATTTGCATCACAAATGAACTCTACTCCTATGTTAGCCATGTGGTGGATGTCCAATTTCCCTTACCTAATTCCTGGCAAATAATAAATTATAATCAGGGTAAAAGGCCATTAGTGAGGGGGCTTAGGTATACACATATATATATATATATATATATATATATATATATATATATATATATATATATATATATATATATATATATATATATATATATATATATATATATATATATATATATATATATATATATATATATATATATATATATATATATATATATATATATATATATATATATATATATATATATATATATATATATATATATATATATATATATAGGCTATATATATAGACCTATACCAAAAAAATATTACATTTGATAATGCAATTGAAGGGGCAACCAAAACGCATATTTTATTTCTTTCTATAAGCAGTAACAAAACTGTAACAACATGATTAGCCCAGTCCTAGCCTAGCCTAAATGATGCATCTGGGCAGTGGAGCCAACAATCAAGCTTCATATATTAAGAAAAACATGAAATTTAACATGCATAACTATTTCAAGCAAATAATTTTCAAATAAGAACATAATTACAAACCATGATCCTGGTTTAGTTTAATCTTGAATACATTTTCCCTTGAATTGCGATTCATGGCTGGCCTAGTTTAAGTTTTCTGCTAAAAACAGCTATCTATCCACACACAAACAGCTATCTATAATTTGTATACTAGGGTGTCGTATTGATGGTTCGTTTACACATTACGGAAATCCATGCGGAAATCTGTCCGTTTCTGTTCGAACTATGGCTAAAATAAAGCTGCGTTTAAGGCAAAGATTTCAAATTATTGCAACAGCATGACCTTTGTTCTTACCCTCTTCTGAAACCTGTTGAGCAATAGAGCCAAATGACACCGTTTTTCTTAGTTTTCTTATAGCCTGGGTGCGCAGCATCATAGAAGCCGGGTGTAGCCTTGAACCAAAGTTGCAAGATCGTGTAGTTTTTGATAATCAATACTCATGATTTTATTCATTTAAAAATCTTGCCAAGATTCCGTCTTGATTTGACCAAAACGTTGCGGAAAGCTAGAGATTTTTTCTAGCACAAAAACGGACAGAATTTCCGCACGGATTGCTAAATCCGCATGAATTTCCGCAATGTGTAAAGGAACCATGACTTTGAATTTTAATTTGGATTCCAAAATAATACATAAAACCCCGTTTAGAGACCACCCCACATTCAACCCGGAATTAGACACTGCTTTTGCAGATTATTACTTTGAGTACCCATGTCTGGGTTTCCTGGTGGGGTTATTTAGTCCCTGGGGCATAACTAACCCCACTCTCACGCCTACCTTTTCCCCCAACACATCCAATCAAGTTTTGAGATAGCCATTTTGTTCAACGTAGTTGAAAGTTTTGGAAATTAAGTCTTTAAGGATGACACCCCCCCCCCCACAGTCTTCAGCGCAAGGGTTGTAAGTAATGCCCTGGGGGCATATAAGGTTTTTATTGAAAGTCTTGTCGTAGAAACTTCAAAAAGGGCCTATTCAATCGGAAATTGAAATTGCTAGTGCCGTTTTTAATAGTCGAAAATAATTGGGGGACAACTAACCCCCTATCGTGCCCAGCATTTCCCCAAACACATACAATCATAATTTTGAGATACCCATTTTATTTAACGCAGTTGAAAGTTCTATAAATTAGGCTTTTGAGGATGACAATCCCCCTACAGCCCTCAGGGCAGGGGTTGTAAGTTATGCCCTGGGGGCATATGATGTTTTTTAATAAGGAGTTGTCGTAGAAACTTCAAAAAGGGTTCATTCGATTGGAAAGTGGAAAGGCTAGAGCCATTTTTAATAGTCGAGGGTGCTTAAAGAACAACTAACCACCCTCTCACGCCCACCATTTCCCCAAACATATCCAATCAAAATTTTGAAATATTGATTTTGTTCAACGTAGTTGAAAGTTCTAGAAATTAGGTCTTTGAGGTTGGCAACCCCCCACAACCCTCAGGGCAAGGGTTGTAAGTTATTCCCTTGGGGCATATATGGTTTTATAAAAAGTTTTGTCGTAAAAACTTCCAAAAGGGCTCATTTGATGGGAAATTGAAAGAGCTAGTACCCTTTTTAATAGTCGAAAGTGATTGGAGAGCAACTAACCCACCTCTCACGCCCGCCATTTCCCCAAACACATTCAATCAAAATTTTGAAATAGGCATTTTGTTTAAAGTAGTTGAAAGTTCTGGAAATTATGCATTTGAGAATGACAAACCCCCGAGAGCCCCCGAGGCAATGGTTGTAAGTCATGCCCAGGAGGCATATAAGGTTTTTATGGATAGCGTTGTCTTAGAAACTTCAAAAGGGGATCATTCAATTGGAAATTGAGAGGGCTAGTGCTCTTTTTAATAGTCGAAAGTGATTGGAGGGTAACTTACCCCCCTCTCACGCTCACCATTTTCCCACACATCCAATAAAAATTTTCAGATAGCAATTTTTTTCAACGTAGTTGAAAGGTCTAGAAATAATGCCTTTGAGGATGACAACCCTCCCCCCCCCCATAGCCTTCAAGACAAGGGTTGTAAGTTATGCCTTTGGGGCATTTAACGTTTTTATAGAAGTCTTTGTCGTAGAAGCTTCAAATGGCTCATTTGATTGGAAATTGAGAGGACCAGTGACTTTTTTATTAGTCAAAACTGATCAGAGGGCAAATGTCTCCCTCCACGCCTATCATTTTCTCAAACACTACCAATCAAAATTTCGTTTTAGCCATTTTGTTTAGCCTATCAGAAAGGTCTGGAAATTAAGAGCCAGAATATAATTTGTACTTTACTCAAAAAATTCTTTTAAATGTTTTCACTTTTATAACTTTAAGAAGTCAAAAATTAATTACGATTTTAAGTAATAAATAGCAGAATATTTATATTAAACTGCCAATGCACATTTTTTCGAGTAAACTCATTTGAATTTTTTCAGTAAAGTACAAATTATATTCTGGCTTTTAGAAAGCACAGGGTTTAGAACCCTACTCAGATTAATTTCTGCTCGTTTTGAGTTTGACTTATTTTAATTTCTGTTTGTTTTGGGTTTCATTTATTTATTAATACTGACTTGTGGTAGTTGTATGTTTGGTAGATTATTTGATTCTATTTTTTTTTCATTTTTGGTTTAATGGAGTTCTTTACTTTTTTTTTGTAAAACTTATTTTGTGCGAAAAGTTTTTTTGATTAATTTCTGTTCTCAATGAAATACTAGTCTGTTGAAATTTAATTTTCGAAAGATCTATTAATAAAAATTTTTTTCATTGACTACCTCAAATAGGAAAATAGGAAAGCTTCTCAATTAGATTGTGCATTGCACACTGTTATTATTTCTATTAATTTAGCATTGTGCTTAATTCTTCAGAAGATAAGATAAAAAGATTAATTTATTGTTTCTTTAAATCTATTTTCGCTTTGTATTAAATGTAACACAAATTTAATTCTTCACACATTACAACTTTTGGTAATCATTGAGCAAATTGGAGGCCGTTCTTCTGTCTAAATTTATATGCCAGTTGATATCATTGGAAATTAAAGTTAAAACATACTATTCACTTTCTGTTAGGACAATGTAGAATTATTTTTGAAATATGTCCTTAAAGACAATGAAATGATCAGTGCTCTATTTCATAAATAAAAAAAATGAATTCTTTGAACGTCGGCTGTATTTCTCAGATGTTGCTCTCGTTGTCAATTATCTCAACATAACAGGAGAGATTCTTATTTAGCGAGTATTTTTCGTCAGATCAGTAGACTATTAATATTAAGTAACTTCTAGCAATACTAGTAATGATTTGTACTATTAATAATAGTTTTGAGAGGGATATTTATTGAAAAATTGAAAATACAAAATTAGACTTTGTATACACATAAAATGGTTTGTGTGGCTACTTCTCGATTCGGTAACAAAAATGATTGCCCAAATTAAATGGAAAAAAAACAACAAAAAAACACTTGAAACCCAATCTAAAAAAATCGATTCTAAATCATACATAACAAAACAGTAGTTATTCAGCAGCCTGCCCAAGTTCGGTCTATCAGCCTATTAGAATAACTATTATTAGTACTGTTTCTATTATTAGTGTTATTACAAAAAATAGCAGCAAAAATTTTGGAGAGGCTTCATTCTACTGGAAATTGATTGTTCAAGTGCCTTTTTTAAGAGTCGAAAGTGATTGGAGGGTAACCAGCTCCTACCCCCATCACGCCCTTTTTTCATAAATGCATCCGATCAAAATTTTGAGATGAACATATTGTTCAAAATAGTTCAAAAGTCAAATAACTTTAACTTAAGGGTTGAGAAATCTCCCACAGATCCCCGAGGAAGGGTCTGTAACTTCTGCAAGGCACCCATTGTTAACATAAGAGTAATTGTCGAAAAGGCGGTCGTTATAAACTTTGGAGAGGGCTCACTAAGTTGGAAGTCAATACTTATAGTTCCCTTTTTAAGATCCCAAAGTGATCAAAGGGCAACAAGCTTCCCGCCATGCCCTTTCGCTCAAATATATCCATTCAAAATCTTGAGATAACCATTTTTTTCAAAATAGTCCAAAGGCCAAATGACAATGCTTCCAGTGTTGAATCCATCCCCAAGCCCCAGGGTAAGGGCTGTAATCGATTCAAGATACTTATTATTAATATATAAGATATTTGTGGGAGGGGTGGTCGCATAAACCTAGATGGGAAGTTATCAATTTTAGTTCCTTTGTTAAGAGTCATCAGTGATCATAGGACATCCATCCCCCCTACACCCTTTTCTCCAAGTGTATCACATCAAAATTTTCAGATAGTCATATTGTTCAAAATATTTCAAAGGTCAAATAATTTATCATTAGGAAAAGGGGAAATATTAGATTCTGGATGTATCCGTAAAGGCTAAGGGCATTAAGGTGAAATCTTTGAGAATCTTGAGGGATATGTTATACTAAATCAAAACGAACTATGTGAATTCAATTTATCAAAATGGAAGATCTGCAATATTTTAAGAACGGCTGATGGTACTGAGGGAGATATTTCAGAGAGATATACATTTATCAAAACAGATTCACAGATTCATTAGGAAAAGGGGAAATATTAGATTCTGGATGTATCCGAAAAGGCTATGGGCATTAAGGTGAAACCGTTCAGAATCTTGATGGATATGTTATACTAAATCAAAACGCACTATGTGCATTCAATTTATCAAAATGGAAGATCTGCAATATTTTAAGAACGGCTGATGGTACTGAGAGAGATATTTCAGAGAGATATACATTTATCAAAACAGAAAACAAATACTATTCGCCTTTCGCCTTTCAAGAAAGGCAATAAGCTCAGAGGGCAAGCGAGGTTTGTACTAATTAAAACCAAATTCATACAGAGCTACTTAACACACAAGAAGACAGAAAACAAAATATTTCCAGCAAAGAAATTCGGAAGAAATCCCTTGAATAGAATGATGACAACCTGGGGCAGGCTCCACATCATTTTTACTCACGATATAAAAGGAACTTCTTGGTCCGTTACTTGAAAACTGAAAGACTAGGCGCATTTTCACACATTCGGGCATTATGCATTTCCTATCATGGGGACCATAATAGCGAATCACAAAACATACCCGAGCGGTGTTTCTAAACTCATGAGTTAAGTTATCATATTTTCTTATATTATGATCATGACAGTCTCTATTAAAAGTAAAAAGATTTTCAAAAGCAGGGGGAGTAGCTGATTCAAATATTTAAATAACAAAATCCGAACTTATGAATCTCGAATTTGGGATACATCCATTAACTTGTTCTTCTTGAAATTCTCATGAGTAGGAACCTCATCAGAATCATAAAATTCCAATAATAATTTCTCAGTTCCATTCTGAAGTTTTTTTTTACAATGTTACAAAATTACTTGCCCATATTGAGCATCCGTAGATAATATATGGAGAAAATATAGACAAATAAATCACTTTTAGAATCTTTTTAGGACTAGATTTCTAATTCTTCGCATCACCCAAAGGCCTCTGTTTAGTTTTTCCGCTATTGCACTAGAATGGTTTCTCCACGACAGGTTTTCATCAATTAAAAACCACAAATACTTCTGTGTTGTTACTCTTTTCTGTGTTGTTACATTTCCTCGAACCGTGATTTGATCATTTCCTGCAGTTTATGAAAGTCTAGAAAATATCATGAAAAAAGTTTTAGAAAAGTTTAGGGTTAAAAAATTTTGTTGAGAAAAAGTTAGAAATTAAGAAACTGCTTTATAAATTTTATCATATGCAGCGCAATCGCGCTGCCTAAGTAAAGAACGAAGTTGGTACAATGTATTACTATTTTTTTTTCCTTTAGACCAAAGCAATTCGCATCGAAGGTGTTGTCATAGAAACTTCGGAAAGAGCTCAATTGATTGGAAAGTGAAGTGGCTTGTGTGCTTTTTAATAGTCGAAATTGATTGGAAGGCAGCAAACACCCCTTTCACACCCACAATTTCTCCAAACACATCCAATCAAAATTTTTAGGTAGCCATTTTGTCCAGTGTAGTTGATTTCGAGATAAAAATTATGTTTTTGAGGAGGACACCATCCCACAGCCCTCAGAGCAAGGGTTGTAAATTATGACCTTTGGGCATAGTAGGTTTTTATAGAAATCATTGTCGTAGAAACTTAGAAAAAAGGCTCATTCGATTGGAAATTCAAAGGGATAGTGCGGTTTTTAATAGTCGAAAGTGATTGGAGGGCAACTAACCCCCCTCTCACGCCCAGCTTTTCCTCAAACACATCCAATCAAAATTTTGATATTGCCATTTTGTTCAACGTAGTTAAAAGTTCTGGAAATTAAATCTTTGAGGATAACAACCCCCCACACCCCTCAGGACAAGGGTTGTAAGTTATGCCCTGGGGACATACAAGGTTTTTATAGAATGAGTTGTCATAGAAACTTTAAAGAAGGCTCATTCGATTGGAAATTGAAATGGCTAGTGCCCTTTTTAATAGTCGAAAGTGATTGGAAGGCAACTAACACCCCTTCCACGCTAGTAGTAAGGCCATATAAGATTGAAAACTTACATTCAAACTTACGCCTGAGGCATGGATATGTGTGTAAGTTTTCAACGAATTGGGTTCCGGTTTTTCTGGTAGGTAATTCTAATCTAGAGGTCAATACATCTTTCAAAGAGGAACGAGTACGCAATACCGGTCCTAGTGTGATTGATTTTTTGGACAATTACCTTTAGTCAAGACTAGTTTTTTAGGAATGTGTCGTTGCTAAAGCTAACTCTCATTAGAAAAAAGGTGCATAAAGCTTTTTGTTTTTGATAAGAATTGCACAATGAATGTATCGTTTGACGTGGGCATTTTTTATGAGCCAATCAGAGGTTGTTCAATATACGATAACTTGATTTGTGGTTGGGGTTTGAATAAAAGAAATGATTATGTTATTTGCTGGCGTGTATAGGAATTCCCATGTTATTTGCTTGCAGGTATAGATATTCCCTTGTTATTTGCTTGCATGTATAGGAATTCCCATGTTATTTGCTTGCATGTATAGGAATTCCCATGTTATTTGCTTGCGTGTATAGGAATTCCCATGTTGTTTGCTTGCTTGTATAGGAATTCCCAGGTTATTTGCTTGCATGTATAGGAATTCCCTTGTTATTTGCTTGCATGTATAGGAATTCCCATGTTATTTGCTTGCAAGTATAGGAATTCCTATGTTATATGCTTGCGTGTATAGGAATTCCCATGTTATTTGCTTGCGTGTATAGGAATTCCCATGTTATTTGCTTGCATATATAGGAATACCCAAGTTATTTGCATGCGTGTATAGGAATTCCCATGTTATTTGCTTGCATGTATAGGAATTCCCATGTTATTTGCTTGCGTGTATAGGAATTCCCATGTTATTTGCTTGCATGTATAGAAATTCCCTTGTTATTTGCTTGCGTGTATAGGAATTCCCATGTTATTTGCTTGCATGTATAGGAACTCCCATGTTATTTGCTTACATGTATAGGAATTGCCACGTTATTTTGCTTGCGTGTATAGGAATTCCCATGTTATTTGCTTGCGTGTAGTGGAAGTCCCTAGTGAGTTGCTTGCTTGTATAGGAATTCCCATGTTATTTGCTTGCATGGATAGGAATTCCGTTTTTATTTGCTTGCATGTATAGGAATTCCCCTGTTATTTGCTTGCATGTATAGGAATTACCATGTTATTTGCTTGCATGTATAGGAATTCCCATGTTATTTGCTTGCATGTATAGGAATTCACATGTTATTTGATTGCATGTATAGGAACTCCCATGATCTTAGATTGCGTGTATAGTAATAACCATGGTATGGGCTGGCTTTTATATGAAGTCCCATGTTATTTGCGTGCTTGTATAGGAATTCCAATGTTATTTGCTTGCGTGTATAGGAATTCCCAAGTTATTTGATTGCGTGTATAGGAATTCCCATGTTATTTGCGTGCATGTATAGGAACTCCCATGTTATTTGGTTGCATGTATAGGTATTGCCCCGTTATTTTGCTTGCGTGTATAGGAATTCCCATGTTATTTGCTTGCTTGTATAGGAATTCCCATGTTATTTGCTTGCATGTATAGGAATTCCCATGTTATTTGCTTGCTTGTATATGAAATCCCATGTTATTTTCTTGCATGTATAGGAATTTCCACGTTATTTTGCTTGCGTGTATAGGAATTCCTATGTTTTTTACTTGCTTGTTTAGGAATTACCATTTTTTTTGCATGATTGTTTTTTATTTAACTTTTTTTTTGGTTGGGTTTTTTTGTATTCCCCTTCTTATTTTTTGGGTGATGTCCCCCCCCCCCCATGCAATTATTAGTGTTTATGCCCCAGTCCGATTTAATTACCGGATCTTATGTTCCTTCCTATGATATAATAAGGGGCTTTTCCGTGTTGTTTTTATTTACTTTGGACCCAGTAAAAAAAAAAATTTTTTGTTAAATAATTATTTATTATATCTTTTAAAATAGCTTTAAGGGGTTTGATACACTCTGTTGCCTGATTCAGTTTGATTTTTCTTTACTTAGTTCTCATTAAAAACTAAATTTTTGTGTTAAATAAGTAGTTCTTGTATCTTTTAAAAGAGCTTTACGGGGTTTGAGAGACTCGGTTGTCTAATTCCGTGTGATTTTTCTTTACTTGGTGCCCATTAAAAAAGTTGCTAGCGAAAACCCCGTGTGGATGAGTTTAAATAAAAAATTTTAACGAGAAATAGCTGAAAAGTGTTTTGGAGGAGATGGGTTGATTGGCAGAGGGATGTATTAGTAAATTTAAAGTGGAGGGCGAGTTGCTAGTGAAAAAACGCTAAGCTAATAGGGGTTTTTGACCGTAAACTCTAGTTTTTTGTAATAAAATTATGGAAAATACAATTCGTTTGTTCATAGGTGAAACTTAAGTCCAGGTATGGATCGAAAAATAAAATATTTCTGTAGAATATGAGCTAACAAGGGTTTTTGACCATACACTCTAGTTTACTGTAAGAAAATTATGCAAAATACAATTTTCTCTTTCAAATGTGAAACTTAGGTCCATTCTCTGGTTCAAATGTGGAAAAACCCAAGTGAATGAGTTAAAATAGAAATTTTTTAACAAGAAATGACTGAAAAATGTTTTGGAGGAGATGGGTTAATTGGCAGAAGGATGTATTAGCGTAGTTATAGAGGTGGCCGAGTTGCTAGCGAAAAACCCGTGTGGATGAGTTGAAATAAAAAATTTTAACAAAAAATGTCTGAAAAGTGTTTTGGAGGATATGGGTTGATTGACAGAAGGATGTTTTAGCGAAGTTATAGTGGAGGGCAAGTTGCTAGTGAAAAATCTAAGCTAATAAGGGTTTTTGACCGTTAACTCTAGTTTTTTGTAAGAAAATTATGGAAAATACTATTTGTTGGTTCATAGGTGAAACTTAAGTCCAGGTAGGGATTGAAAAATAAACTATTTCTGTAGAATCTGAGCAAATAAGGGTTTTTGACCATAAACTCTAGTTTCCTGTAAGAAAATTATTGAAAATACGAGTCTCTCGATCAACCGTGAATTTTAGGTACGGTCTCTTAGTCAAATTTTAAAATTTATGAATTTTCTGTCCGCGACTTATGTGGTTAAATTACTGTTATAATTCAATATTTTTTTTTTCATCAGAGACCACTATTTTTTTTAAAATACGAAATATTTCAACTTTTTTTTTTGTAAGCTTCTTAATATGATAAAATATTATTGATGCTCTAAAAGTTTTAATATTCTATTTTTAATAGACACAAATTGTCTTTGCCACCGGTATTCTATGTACAGATCTTGACAATACCTAATCTCGTGCATGTATTAAATCAGTATTTTTTACCCAGTATAACGATAAACACATAAGTCATATCTTTAAAAAAAGTGAAGATGGAGCATTTTAATGAAGTTTGGTCACATGTCAATATTATTGTATCATTGAATGCTGACATGGAGAAATATTTAAACTATGACACAAGTAAAAATGATAGCACTATTGTAACTGTATGTGTGCATTGTCATGACAGTAAGGAATTTGAGTTCTTTGAAGTACCAAAAAAATTCAACTCTTTTTATGGTGGATATGCAAGAGTGAGATATCCAGAGATGATAGCACTAAAAGAAAATGCCAAAATAAAAATAATAGTTGTTGAAGAGGGAAATCTTCTTGCCAGTGCTTTTTGTAACATTCTACATCTTGTTACACTACCTAGTCAACTTTCTGGTATTATCATTCAACGGAAGATCAAAAGAATACATGCATACTATTATACTAATATCATAAACCATATCTTGTCGACGTGCCGAAACTGTTACCTTTATAAAAATAATGTTGTAATAGACAGTGAAATTGCCGGAAAAATAAAAAGGGCATTGGCAGAAAATATCACTAAGGAATATAAAGATGAATCGATGAAAAACAAAGTGCCAGCAAACTTCACTACCATTAATCAAACAATTAATGAACAAAATAATAGCAAAGATGAAGTGCATATTGAACATTTGGATGACCCCCCATTAGAAATGTGTTCACATGCTAGTGTTATTGTAGCATTGAATGCTGATAAGGAGAAGTATTTGAACTATGAAACAAGTAAAAGTGGTAGCACTATCGGAAACTTATGCGTGCGTTGTCATGACACCATGGAGTTAAATTTACCTGTATTACAAAAAAAATTCAATTATACAAATGGTTTATATGCGAATGTGTCATTTCAAGAGATGTTAGTACTCAAAGAGAATGCCAACATAAAAATAATAGTTGATGAAGAGGGGTATCTTCATGCTATTGATATAGGTAACATGCTACGTATTGATCAAACCTTTCGTCGACTCTTATTTATTAGAATTCAATTGAAAGCAAAGTGTAAAAGAAAGGCCTACTCTGCTACTAATATTATAAACCATATCTTCTCTACGTGCCAAAACTGTTACCTGTGTAAAAATGATGTGGTAATAGACAGTGAAATTGCCAGAAAAATAAAAAGGCTATTGTCAGAAAATATCACTATGGAATATAAAGATGAAACGATGAAAAACAAAGCACCAGCAAACGTTACTGGCATTGATCAAACAGGAAATGAACCAAATAATACCAAAGACGAAAAGCATATTGAGCCTGTTCATGAGACACCAGTAAAAATTGTGTATGATTCAAAAGGTAATAGTGATTATTATACTTATTACTAACTAAGAGAAGATATTTAATACTCGCTATATATAAAACCTGTTAATACATTTTACTGGAATAAATTGAAAATGTCCGTACTTTATCACTTACGTTAATACTGTCTCATAATATATTTTTGTATTAATTTTATGAATAGAACTCTTTCATTAAAAACATAACATTGTTATGTTTTAATTTTTTTTTATAGTACGCTATAACGTCAAGCTTTTAGAATGTCTATTAAAAAATAGACGATGTTAGAAAAGTAATTTGCGTACATCTATTGTCAAACACATGGGATAACATTATCAAAATCTAGGTATCAGAATGAAAAATTGTAGGTAAGTAAGTAAGCAACTAAGTAAGTACGTAAGGAAGTAAGTAAGTAAGTAAGTAAGTAACAAACTCTTTCTTGTATTCACCTCATGTATACACAATGCAGAAATTTCATTTAAGAAATTATGAAAAAAATTGTAAGCAAGTAACAAAAAATTGTAAGCAAGTAACAAACCCTTTCCTGAAGTCACCTTTCGGATACACAATGCAGAAACTTCATTTAAGAAATTATCACAAAATTGTTAGTACAAATTCTTTCTTGGATAAACAAAAAAAGTCATTTCATTCAAGAAATTATGAAAAAATTCTAAATAAGTAACAAATCCTTTCTTGAAATTACCTCATGGATACACAACGCAGAAATTTCATTTAAGAAATTATAAAAAATTGTAAGTAAGTATCAAATTCTTTCTTGAATTCACCTTCTGAATAAATAAAAAAGACATTTCATTCAAGAAATTATAACAAAATTCTAAGTAATTAACAATCTATTTCTTGAATCCTCCTCCTGAATGCACAATACAGATATTTCATTTAAGAAATTACGAAAAAATTATAAGCAAGTAACAAACTCTTTCTTGAATACATCTCATGGATACACAATTCAGAAATTTAATTTAAGAAATTATAAAAAATTGTAAGTAAGTATCAAATTATTTTTATAATTCACCTCCTGGATCAATAAAAAAGACATTTCATTCAAGAAATTATGACAAAATTCTAAGTACTTAAAAAACTGTTTTTTGAAGTTATCTCATTGATACAAAATGCTGAAATTTCATTTAAAAAATTATGAAAAAATTGTAAGCAAGTAACAAACTCTTTCCTGAAGTCACCTCGTGGATACACAATGCAGAAATTTCATTAAGGAAATTATGAAAAAATTGTAAGTAAGTAGCAAATTCTTTCTTGAATTCACCTGCTGGATAAACAAAAAAGACATTTCGTTCAAGAAATTATGACAAAATTCCAAGTAAGTAACAAATTCATCATTGTTTTCACGACTTAGATAACTGATGTAGAAATTTAATTCAAGAAATTATGAAAAAATTCTCAGTAAGTAACAATTTCTTTCTTGAAGTCAACTCTTGGATACACAATACAGAAATTTCATTCAATAAATTATGAAAAAATTGTAAGCAAGTAACAAACTCTTTCCGAAACTACATGCTATTTGCTTGCCATTCCTTGGCACCTTTCCAAACGAGCGGGGATTCCCCACTGATTCCTACACATTGCAAACAAAGTGATGTCTCTGTGTCATCTCTGTGATCGCATACACAGAGAGACGAGACACGCACAGACACGACACACAAACAGAGTCATAGTGAGAGAGATATCCAAAAATTTGGGGTGTTCTAGGTTCACTTAGAGTGGCGCGCCACTCTAAGTGAACCTAGATCAACCCAACTTTTTGGATATTCAATATGCACTTCATCTTTGCTGTTATTTGGTTCATTAGTTGTTTGATTAACGGTAGTGAAGTTTGCTGGCACTTTGTTTTTCATCGATTCATCTTTATATTCCTTAGTGATATTTTCTGCCAATGCCCTTTTTATTTTTCCGGCAATTTCACTGTCTATTACAACATTATTTTTACAAAGGTAACAGTTTCGGCACGTCGACAAGATATGGTTTATGATATTAGTAGAAGAGTATGCATGTCTTCTTTTGATCTTCCGTTGAATGCTAATACCCGAAAGTTGACGATGGAGTGTAAGAATAGGTAGCATTTTACCACAAGCACTGGAAAGAAGATGTCCCTCTTCATAAAATATTATTTTTATGTTGGCATTTTCTTTGAGTGCTATCATCTCTGGATATCTCACTCTTGCATATCCACCATAAAAAAAGTTGAATTTTTTGGTACTCCAAAGAAATTAAATTCCTTACTGTCATGACAATGCACACATACATTTCCAATAGTGCTACCATTCTTACTTGTTTCATAGTTTAAATACTTCTCCTTGTCAGCATTCAATGCTACAATAACATTGACATGTGAACACACTTTATTAAAATGCTCCATCTTCACTTTTTTAAAAGATATGACTTATGTGTTTATCGTACTACTGCGTAAAAAATACTGATTTAATACATGCAATAGATAAGGTAGTGTCGATATCCAAACATAGAATGCCAGTGGGAAAGCCAAAATGTGTCTCTGTCCAATCACAGAGTACAATTGTTGGAGCCGTAAGCATATTTTGTCATTTTAAGATACGTACAAAAAAAAATTGAATAATTTAGAAGTTTAAAAAAAATAGTTTGCTTTTATGAAAAAAAAAATATTGAATTAGAAACATAAGTCCTCATTATTATGAATATCCGAAGCTGGCCTTAAGTTTCACATTTGAACTAGAGATTTGACCTAGTCTTCACATTTGAACGAGAGACTTGTATTTTACGTAATTTTCGTACAGGAAACTAGAGTTTATGGTCAAAAACCCATATTAGCTCAGATTCTACAGAAATAGTTTATTTTTCAATCCATACCTGGACTGAAGTTTCACCTATGAACCAACAAATTGTATTTTCCATAATTTTCTTACAAAAAACTAGAGTTTACGGTCAAAAACCCTTATTAGCTTAGATTTTTCACTAGCAACTTGCCCTCCACTATAACTTCGCTAATACATCCTTCTGCCAATCAACCCATCTCCCCCAAAACACTTTTCAGACATTTCTTGTTAAAATTTTTTATTTCAACTCATCCACACGGGTTTTTCGCTAGCAACTCGCCCTCCACTATAACTACGCTAATATATCCTTCTGCCAATTAACCCATCTCCTCCAAAACACTTTTCAGTCATTTCTTGTTAAAAAATTTCTATTTTAACTCATTCACACGGGTTTTTCCACATATAAACAAGGTAATTGATTGAATTTAGAAATCTGTACCATAGAGTTGTAATTTGCATAAATTTATTGCCTTACACAAGAGTTTACGATAAAAAACCCCTTTTGCAACAGATACTACAGAAATAGCTGTTATTTCGATCCTAAATTATTGTTAAGTTTCCCCTAAGAACAAGCAAATTACATTTTCCATAACTTTCTTACAAAAAACTAGAGTTTACGGTCAAAAACCCCTATTAGCTTGGATTTTTTTTCGCTAGCAACTCGCCCTCCACTTTAAATTCGCTAATACATCCTTCTGCCAATCAACCCATCTCCCCCAAAACACTTTTCAGCCATTTCTTGTTAAAATTTTTTATTTCAACTCATCCACACGGGGTTTTTGCTAGCAACTTTTTTAATGGGTACCAAGTAAAGAAAAATCACACGGAATCAGACAACCGAGTCTCTCAAACCCCGTAAAGCTCTTTTAAAAGATACAAGAATTACTTATTTAACGCAAAAATTTCGTTTTTAATTAGATACAATTACAGAAAAATAACTCGTACTAAGTCACATTAGAGTATAGAGCTCCTTAAGTATAATACGATATACATACTACACCAGTCATTAACACAAAAATTTTGTTTTTAACGAGTCCACTGTAAAGAAAAACAAACCAGACTAGCCCCTGCGACTAGAAGCGGACGGACCATAAGCTCCTGGAATTGCATATGAAGTGGGTATAAACTCTTATAATCGCATGGGGGGCATAAGCCCTTTAAATAGCACGAGAATTCCTATATATGCAAGCAAATAACATGGGACTTCCTATACATGCACGCAAATAACATGGGAATTCCTATACACGCAAGCAAATAACATGGGAATTACAATACACTCAAGCAAAATAACTTGGCAATTCCTATACATGCAATCAAATAACATGGGAGTTCCTATACAAGCAAGCAAATATCCGCCGATTTCCTATTCCCCCAAGCAAATAACATGGGAATTACTAGACCCTCAAGCAAATAACAAGTGAATTCATATACACTCAAGCAAAATAAAGTGGCAATTCATATACAAGCACTCAAAAACCAAGGGAGTTCCTATACATGCAAGCAAATAACATGGGAATTCTTATACAAGCAATCAAAAAACATGGAAAGTCCTATACATGCACGCCAATAACATGGGCCTTACTATACACGCTAGCAAATAACAAGCGACTACATATAATGGCCAGCAAATAACATGGGAATTACTATACACGCTAGCCCATAACTTGGGAATTCCTATACAGGCAAGCAAATAACATGGGAATTCCTATACACGCAAGAAAATAACATGGGAATTCCTATACACGCAAGCAAATAACATAGGAATTCCCATACATGCAAGCAAATAACATGGGAATTCCTATACATGCAAGCAAATAACATGGGAATTCCTATACATGCAAGCAAATAACATGGGAATTCCTATACAAGCAAGCAAATAACCTAGGAATTCATATACATGCAAGCAAATAAAATTGGCCTTACGATACACGCAACCAAAAAAACGTGGGAATTCATCTAAATGAAAGCAAATATCATGGGGTTTCCTATACAAGCAAGCAAATAACATGGTAATTCCTATTCACTCAAGCAAATAACATGGGAATTCCTATACACGCAAGCAAATAACATGGGAATTCCTATACACGCAAGCAAATAACATGGGAATTCCTATACATGCAAGCAAATAACATGGTAATTCCTATAAACGCATGAAAATAACTTGGGATTTCCTATACATGCAAGCAAATAACAAGGGAATTCCTATACACGCAAGCAAATAACATGGGAATTCCTATACACGCAAGCAAATAACATAGGAATTCCTATACATGAAAGCAAATAACATGGGAATTCCTATACACGCAAGCAAATAACATGGGAATTCCTATACACGCAAGCAAATACCATGGGAATTCCTATACACGCAAGCAAATAACATGGGAATTCCTATACATTCAAGCAAATAACATGGGAATTCCTATACACGCAAGCCAATAACATGGGAATTCCTATACACGCACGCAAATAACAAGGGAATATCTATACCTGCAAGCACATAACACGGGAATTTCTATACACGCAAGCAAATAACATAACCATTTCTTTTATTCAAATCCCAACCACAAATCAAGTTATCGTATATTGAACAACCTCTGATTGGATCATAGGAAATGCCCACGTCAAACGATACATTCATTGTGCAATTCTTATCAAAAACAAAAAGCTTGAGACCCCTTTTTTTCATTGAGAGTTAGCTTTAGCAACGACACACTCCTAAAAAACTAGTCTTGACTAAAGGCAATTTTCCAAAAAATCAATCACACGAGGACCGGTATTACGTACTCGTTCCTCTTTGAAAGATGTATTGACCTCTAGATTAGAATTACCTACCAGAAAAACCGGAACGCAATTCATTGAAAACGTACACACATATCCATGCCTCAGGCGTAATTTTGCATGTAAGTTTTCAATCTTATATGGCCTTACTACTCACGCTCACCATTTCCCAAACACATTTAATCATTCAATCAAAATTATGAGGTAGCCATTTTGTTCCACGCACTTGAAAGTTCTGGAAATTATACCTTTGAGCAGGACACTCCACCTAAAGTCTTCAGGGCAAGGGTTATTAGTTATGTCCTGGGGGCAAATAAGATTTTTATTGAAATCTTTGTCGTAAAAACTTGAAAAAGGGCTGATTCGATTGGGAATTCAAACGGCTAGTAACCTTTCTAATAGTCAAAAGTGATTTGACGGCAATTAACCCCCCTCTCATACCCACCTTTTCCCCAAACACATCCAGTCAAAATTTTTAGATAGCCATTTTATTCAACGTAGTTGAAAGTCTTGGAAATTAGGTCTTTATGGATGAGAACCCCACAGCCCTCAGGGCAAGGATTGTAAGTTATGCCCTAGGGGCATATAAGGTTTTTCTTAGAAAGTAATGTTGTAAAAACTTCAAAAAGGGCGCTTTCAATTGGAAATTGAAAGGGCTAGTGCCCTTTTTACTAGTCAAAAGTGATTGGAAGGCAACTAACACCCCTTCCACGCCTACCATTTCCCGAAACACATCCAATCAAAATTTTGGGATAGCCATTTTCTTCACCGTAGTTGAAAGTTCTGGAAATTAGGTCTTTTAGGATGATAACCCCCTCAGAGCCCTTAGTGCAAGGGTTGTAAGTTATTCCCTAGGTTTATACAGAAAGTTTTTGTAGAAATTTCAAAAAGGGCTCATTTGATTTGTAATTGAAAGGGTTAGTGCCTTTTTAATAGTCAAAATTGAGTGGAGAGTAATTAACCCCCCTCTCACGCCCATTATTTCCCCAAAAATATTCGATCGAAGTTTGGCGATTTCCATTTTGTTCAGGGTAGTTGAAAGCTCTGAAAATTGTGTATTAAAGGATGAAAAGCCCCCCACAGTCCTAAGCGCAAGGGTTATATCTGATGCGCTGGGGAAATATAAGGTTCTCATAAATAGCGTTGTCGTAAAAACTTCAAAATTGCTCATTCAACTGGAAATTGAGAGGGCTAGTGCCCTTTTTAATAGACGAAATTTATTGGAGGGTAACTAACCAACCCCCCTATCACGTCCACCATTCCCCCAAACACATCCAATAAAAATTTTCAGATAGCCATTTTGTTCAACGTATTTGAAAGTTCTGGAAATTATGTATTTCAGGATGACAACCCCGCCCCCCAGCCCTCGGGGCAAGGGTTGTAAGTGATTCCTTGGGGGTATATAAGGTTTATATTTAAAGCGTTGTCGTAGAAACTTCAAAAGGGCTCATTTGATCAGAAATTGAAAGGGCTAGTGCCTTTTTTAATAGTTGAAAGTGATCGGAGAGCAACTAACGCCCCTCTCACGTTCACCATTTCCTCAAACACATCCAATGAAAATTTTGATATAGCCACTTTGTTTAACATAGTTGAAAGTTCTGGAAATTAGGTCATTGAGGATAACAACCCCCCTCACAGTCCTTAGGGTAAGGGTTGTAATTTATACCCTGGGGGTACATAAGGTGTTTATAGAAAGCGTCGTCGTAGAAAATCAAAAAGGGCTCATTCGATTGCAAATCGAAAGGCCTAGTGCCCTGTTTAATAGAAGAAAGTAATTGGAAGGCTTGACATTTTTATAGTAAAGATCGATGTAGGTACAATGTATTATTTTTTTTTTTTGTTTAGACCAGGGCACTTCGTATCGAAGGAGTTGTCGTAAGAACTTCGAAAAGGACTCATTCGATTGAATATAGAAAGCACTGATGCCCTTTTTAGTAGTCGAAAGTGATTGGTGGGTACCTAATCCCCCTGCCACGCCCACCCTCTCTTTTGCCCATTCTGTTTAAAAACTAAATGTTGTCTTAAGATTAAATCAAAATGCACTGTGTTAATGCTAAATCTCAATAAGGTATCTCAGCGGTGTCCCAAGAACGACTGAGGGTATTATGTTCAAACTTTCGGGGTTACTTCTACTCTTAAAATTTAACCAAATGAAAATAGCGTAAGTGTATCCAAGCTATCAAAGAAAGTAAACAGATTTTTTGCAAATAGTATCAAGTTTCAATTTCAGATCAACTAGAAGAAACTAAATTAAACACTACTTTTTGTGTCCAGATTTTTAAAAGAGTAAATGTTGTTAGAAATTGCTGAGAATTTTTCTCCAGCCATCAAATAGCAGGCCAAACTATGAAGTCTTAAAAAAACGGAAAGATTTAAAGTAAAAATTTTTTTCCCTGAAAAGACTATGTCAGTATAAAACGAACAGAAATTAATTAAAAAATCTTTTTCCACAAAATGAGTTTTTCAAAGAAAAGTAAAGAACTTCATTAAACCAAAAATGAGCAAAAATAAAATCAAATAATCTACCAAGTGTGAAACTAGCACAAATAAGAATCGATAAATAAATGGAACCCAAAATGAACAGAAATTACAATAATTAACCGAGTCAAACTCAAAACGAGCAGAAATTAACATGAGTTGGGCTCGAAACCTCTATGTCTTCTCAAGGCCAGAAAATAATTTGCACTTTACTGAAAAAAAATACAAATGAATGTGCATTGTCAGTTTAATATACACAAACTGATATTTAGTAATCAAAATGTTAATATTATTTGATTTATTAAAGTTATAAAAGTAAAAAAAAAACTTTTTTCAGTAAAGTGCAAATTATGTTCTGGCCTTGAGAAGACATAGGGGTTTTGAGCCCAACTCATGTTAATTTCTGCTCGTTTGAGTTGCACTCGGTTATTTATTGTAATTTCTTTTCGTTTTGGGTTTCATTTGTTTATCGATGCTGATTTGTGGTAGTTTCACGCTTGGTGGATCATTTGATTTTATTTTTGCTCATTTTTGGTTTAATGGAGTTCTTTACTTTTCTTTGAAAAACTTATTTTGTTGAAAAAGTTTTTTTAATTAATTATACAAAACATCAAGTGAAAGCACAGCCAGAAAGAGAAAAGTGTCATTCATAAACAGGATGACACCAGCCTCTAACAGATTCACTCGACCAATGAAATGATGAAAAGGAGGGGTTTCAGGATTGATCCTTGTTGGACTCCGCATTCTATTTTCTCTTTTGAAGATAAAAATGATCCGTTATGAACTATCTGATACCGATTGTTTAGATACGATGAAAACCACTCCATGCCTAAAACCTTCACCGAAAGAGCTTGATTAAGCTCTCAGTGGTCCATCTTATCAAACGCTTTCTATGTCCTAAAACACAGTTGCGGGTATGAGATCAGCTTCAAATGAATCATTAATCCATTAAATCAATTTCTGACCTGCCATATCCGTAAATAGCCCTTTTCTGAACCCAACTGGGTTCATTAGATTTATATTCTTTTCAATATAATAGCTTAACTGGGCATATACCACTGGGCATATAGGTCTTCGATTCGATGGGCCATCTTTTTCTCTCCTTTATGAAGAGAAACCACCCTTGCAATCTTCAGTGCTTCTGGGAAGACTCCAAGATCCAGGGAAACGTTGATGAGGTGCATCAAGACAGGTAAGACACTCGTTTTTGTTACTTTTATGAATTTCATCGAAAACTCATTCATTCCGATAGAGCTTAATTTCATCACAGCCAGGAATCGTGCCACTTCTTGTTCCAAATATCTTGCATACTCAAAAGAATTCTTACTCGCGTTTGCCTGAAAAAAAAAAGATCCAAAACTCGCAGATATGCGTAGGTTAGCCCGGGCTTGATCGCAAAGCCTTTTCCCTTCTTTTGCAAAACAATCACACAGAAATTCAACTATGCGTTGAGAATCAGTACGACGACTTCCTGCCGTCTCCTAGGCTTTCACCCCCTCCTTAATATAAAATTCATCAAAAGTTTATTTATTGTTTTCCATGTATTTTTCATATTCCTTTGATTTTCATTAAATTCATTTTGGAAATGATGTTTCTGAGCTTCGAGTTTTAATGAGTTCACAATATTAAAATTTTTGAATTTTATAAAATTATCATCTGAATGATACATTAAATAATTCACATAAAGTTGGTTTTTCTGCTTTATTGAACCTAGGATAGCTTTGGTTACCCATGTTTTTTAGGAAAATTTCTATTACGGTTTATTCTTCCCAAGGGGCAGGTAGTAAAGGCAAACTAGAGTTTGACCCCAAACAAATTGCAACAGAAATAATGCTTACACCATGCTGTAGAAAAAAGCTGAACAACATATCCAAAGTTAAACACTCTAGGTCAACACAAAACTAGTTTTTGTTTACTTTTCGCGTAAATTTTTATCAGGTTTTTCTTAAAAAAAATGAACTGTCGGAAAATGTTCGTTTTTATGTATATGAAGTTTCATAAGTTTCAAAAAGTTTCATAATCATCAATATGTGATTTTTCCCTTCTCATCGTTGTGATCTCTTTCTCACCATATTATCAGAAGGCAGCTATTCTGACAAAAAATGACGAGCTGGGCCCAAAAATCAAATTAACCTGATGTAATGTCTACTAGAAAACCCGTTTCATATTCATCAATTTGCATTTTTTCATTTTCATTTGACGTGTTTCTTTTAGCACTTATTGTCCCCCAATTCTTCGATTGTTGGTAAAAACAAATTGCAACAGAAATGATATTTACACCATGTTGTTGGGTAAAAAAAGCTGAACACATATCCAAAGTTGCATGCTCCATCACCTGATGGGTCGACCGAAAAAAAGTGATTGCAAGAGGTTTATTAAAACATGGAAAATATTAGAAAAGGAAAATCATCTATGTAACTAGTTTTCAGCGGCCGACATTTAAAATCCCTCCTAGAATAAGCTATTACGAACACTGACTAGTTTTCACAACTGATAAAATTATCGAATTAACTTCATGAGCATTTAAAAGACAGAATCAACTCCGACTACTATTCAACACTTATTCTTTTGATTCAGATATCTAAGCATCGATGTTCTCCTCATCGTCATAGCTTCCAATTCTTGGAGAGTTAGAGCATGCTGTTCCTTTGCATGTTTTACACGCTGCAGTGCAAGCTAAGCCGTTTTTAAAGCAGCTATATCTCGTTGAGCTACATTCCAGTTGACAAGAGCACTTCACGATTTTCCGAAACAGGCGAGGGGGTGGTGGGACGTCAGTAGTCAATGGATACAAGAAGTCATCTTTATTTTTCCAACCCTATTCCTTGGTTTTAAGTTCAGAATCAGGATCTCCACTCCATACCTGAACTTGATAGAAAACTCTGCAAATGTGGAATTTAGCCGCATCAGAAGCTGGTGGTAACTGTTCTGGGTAGACGAGCGTGCTAGCTGTAGTCACCTATTTTTTAAAAACTTCCCTGTGGAGTTCATTCATATTCCCCCCGTTTTATGAGCCATATATTATGAGGAGAGCATCTTCTCCAGCAACCCTTACTTTCTCTTTCGAAGCTGATTTCAGCATGAAATCTGGAGCTGATGTACGAAAATCGGCATCTGTCATTAGCTTCTTCAGAGCAAGGCCTTTTCCCACGCTGTGGATCCGTTAAGTTAATTCAAAGCCTAAGATAGCGTATGTAAAAAGAATCAGATGGCATGTCTCTTGGCCCAGTTTCTATTTCAATTCGTGAATATTTCACATTCGGAGAGCTTTTTTTTTACTTTGGCTCAGGTACAGAGAATAGTTTCTTGCTTGATAGGTCACCATAATAACACAATAGAACCAAAAGATCAGTGTCAGAGGCAGCGCTATAGCGTTGCCTATAGTAATTGCCATACGGCTCCAATGTTTATTATTATATTTTTTTTCTAGAGGCACTTCATATGGAAGGGGTCGTCGTAGAAACTTCAAAGTGGGCTTATTTGATTGGAAATCGAGAGTTCTAGTGCCCTTTTTAATAGTAAAAAAATGATTGGAGGGCAACTAGCCCCCCCACGCCCATCATTTCCCCCAACACCTCCAATCAAAATTTTGAGATAGCCATTTTGTTCAGCGTAAATGATTTCCAGAGAGAAAATATATTTTTGAGGAGGATACTACCCCAAAACCCTCAGGGCAAGGGTTTTAAGTTGTGCCCTGGGGGCATATAAGGTTTTATAGAAAGGGTTGTCGTAGAAACTTCAAAACAGGCTCATTCGAGTGGAAATTAAAGGGCTAGTGCCCTTTTTAATAGTTGAAAGTGATTGGAGTGTAACTAGCCCCCTTCCCTCCCCCCCCACGCCCAGCATTTCCCCAAACACATCCACGCAAAATTTTGAGATAGCCATTTCGTTCAGCGTAGTTGATTTCCAGATAGAAAATATATTTTTGAGGAGGACACTCCCCCTCAAACCTCAGGGCAAGGGTTTTAAGTTATGCGCTAGGGGCATGTAAGGTTTTTATAGAAGGTGTTGTCGTAGAAATTTCAAAAAAGGCTCATTCGATTGGAAATTAAAGGGCTAGTGCCCTTTTTAATAGTCAAAAGTGATTGGAGTGTAACTAACCCACCCCCCCCCTTCCCCACGTCCATCATTTCCCCAAACACATCCAATCAAAATTTTGAGATAGCCATTTTGTTCAGCGTAGTTGATTTCCACATAAAAAATATGTTTTTGAGGAGGACACTCCCCCAGAACCTTCAGGGCAAGGGTTTTAAGATATTCCCTGGGAGCATATAAGGTTTTTATAGAAGGCGTTGTCGTAGAAACTTCAAAAAAGGCTCACTTGGTTGGAAATTCAAAGGGATAGTGCCCTTTTTAATAGTTGAAAATGATTGGAGGGCAACTAGCCCCGCCCCCAAACCAATCATTCCCCCAAACACATCCAATCAAAATTTTGAGATAGCCATTTTGTTCATCGTAGTTAATTTTCAGAGAAAAAACATGTTTTGAGGAGGGCAATCCCCCACAACCCTCAGGGCAAGGGTTTTAAGTTATGCCCTGGGGGCATATAAGGTTTTATAGAAAGCGTTATCGTAGAAACTTCAAAACAGGCTCATTCGATCGGAAATTAAAGAGCTAGTGCCCTTTTTAATAGTTGAAAGTGATTGGAGATTAACTATCCCCCTTCCCCCCGCCCCACGCCCATCATTTCCCCAAACACATCCAATCAATATTTTCAGATAGCCATTTTGTTCAGCGTAGTTCAATTCCAGATAGAAAATATATTTTTGAGGAGGACACTCACCCACAAACCTCAGGGCAAGGGTTTTAAGTTATGCCCTGGTTGCATATAAGGTTTTTATAGAAGGCGTTGTCGTAGAAACTTCAAAAAGGCTCATTCGATTGGAAATTAATGGGCTAATGCCCTTTTTAATAGTCGAAAGTGATTGGAGTGCAGCTAGCCCCCCCACGCCCATCATTTCGTCAAACACATCCAATCAAAATTTTTAGATAGCCATTTTGTTCAGCGTAGTTGATTTCCAGGTAGAAAATATGTTTTTGAGGAGGACACTCCCCCAGAACCTTCAGGGTAAGGGTTTTACGATATGCCCTGGGGGCATATAAGGTTTTTATAGAAGGCGTTGTCGTAGAAACTTCAAAAAAGGCTCATTCGATTGGAAATTAAAGGGCTAGTACCCATTTTAATAGTCGAAAGTGATTGGAGTGTAACTAGCCCCCTTCCCCCCCCCCACGCCCATCATTTCCCCAAACACATTCAAACAAAATTTTCAGATAGCCATTTTGTTCAGCGTATTTGATTTCCAGATAGAAAATATATTTTTGAGGAGGACACTCCCCCAAAACCCTCAGGGCAAGGGTTTTAAGTTACGCCCTGGGGGCATATACGGTTCTTATAGAAGGCGTTGTCGTAGAAACTTCAAAACACTCTCATTCGATTGGAAATTAAAGGGCTAGTGCCCTTTTTAATATTCGAAAGTGATTGGGGTGCAACTACCCCCCCCCACGCCCATCATTTTCCTAAACACATCCAATCAAAATTTTGAGATAGCCATTTTGTTCAGCGTAGTTGATTTCCAGCTACAAAATATGTTTTTGAGGAGAACACTCCCCCGGAACCTTCAGGGCAAGGGTTTTAAGATATTCCCTGGGGGCATATAAGGTTTTTATAGAAGGTTTTGTCGAAGAAACTTCAAAAAAGGCTCATTCGGTTGGAAATTCAAAGGGATAGTGCCCTTTTTAATAGTCGAAAGTGATTTGAGCGCAACTAGCCCCGCCCCCTCACACCCATCATTCCCCCAAACACATCCAATCAAAATTTTGAGATAGTCATTTTGTTCAGCGTAGTTAATTTTCAGATAGAAAACATGTTTTTGAGGAGGACAATCCCCCACAACCATCAGGACAAGGTTTTTAAGTTATGCCCTGGGGGCATATAAGGTTTTATAGAAGGCGTTGTCATAGAAACTTCAAAAAAAGCTCATTCGATTGAAAATTCAAAGGGATAGTGCCCTTTTTAATAGTCAAAAGTGATTGGAGGGCAACTAGCCCCCCTCCCCCCTATGCCCATCAATCCCCCAAACATATCCAATCAATACTTTGAGATAGCCATTTTTGTTCAGCGTAGTTGATTTCCAGTTTGAAAATATATTTTTGAGGTGGACACTCCCCCACAACCCTCAGGGTAAGGGTTTTAAGTTATGCCCTGGGGGCATATAAGGTTTTTTATAGAAGGTGTTGTCATAGAAACTTCAAAACAGGCTCATTCAATTGGAAATTAAAGCACTAGTGCCTTTTTTAATAGTCGAAAGTGATTGGAGGGCAACTGGCCCATCCCCCCCACGCCCATCATTTCCCCAAACACATCCAATCAAAGTTTTGAGATAGCCATTTTGTTCAGTGTTGTTGATTTCCAGATAGAAAATATGTTTTTGAGGAGTACACTCCCCCACAACCCTCAGGGCAAGAGTTTTAAGTAATGCCCTGGGGGCATATAAGGTTTTTATAGAAGGCGTTGTCGTAGAAACTTCGAAACAGGCACATTCAATTGCAAATTCAAAGGGCTAGTGCCTTTCTTATTTGTCGAAAGTGATTCGAGGGCCACTAGCCCCCCAACCATGCCCATAGTTCCGCAAAACACATCCAATCAAAATTTTGAGATAGCCATTTTTTTCAGTGTAGTGGATTTCAACATAGAAGATATGTTTTTGAGGAGGACACTCCCCCACAACCCTCAGGACAAGGGTTTTAAGTTATGCCCTGGGGGCATATAAGGTTTTATAGAAGGCGTTGTCATAGAAACTTCAAAATCAGCTCATTCGATTGGAAATTCAAAGGGATAGTGCCCTTTTTAATGGTCAAAAGTGATTGGAGGGCAACTAGCCCCCCCCCCCTACGCCCATCAATCCCCCAAACACATCCAATCAATATTTTGAGATAGTGATTTTTGTTCAGCGTAGTTGATATCCAGTTTGAAAATATATTTTTGAGGAGGACAGTCCCCCACAACCCTCAGGGTAAGGGTTTTAAGTTATGCCCTGGGGGCATATAAGGTTTTTATAGAAGGCGTTGTTGTAGAAACTTCAAAACAGGCTCATTCAGTTGGAAATTAAAGGGCTAGTGACTTTTTTAATAGTCGAAAGTGATTGGAGGGCAACTGGCCCATCCTCCCCACGCCCATCATTTCCCCAAACACATCCAATCAAAGTTTTGAGATAGCCATTTTGTTCAGTGTTGTTGAGTTCCAGATAGAAAATATGTTTTTGAGGAGGACACTCCCCCACAACCCTCAGGGCAAGAGTTTTAAGTAATACCCTTGGGGCATATAAGGTTTTTATAGAAGGCGATTCGTAGAAACTTCAAAACAGGCACATTAAATTGGAAATTCAAAGGGCTTATGTCGTTTTTAATAGTCGAAAGTGATTGGAGGGCAACTAGCCCCCCCCCATACCCATCATTCCCCAAAAGACATCCAATTAAAATTTTGAGATAGCCATTTTGTTCAGCGTAAAAAAACCAACAAAGATAGAAAATATGTTTTTGAGGAGGACAATCCCCCACAACCTTCAAGGCATTGGTTTTAAGGTAAGCCCTGGGGGCATATAAGGTTTTTATAGAAGGCGGTGTCGTAGAAACTTCAAAAAAGGTTCATTCGATTGGAAATTCTGAGGGCTAATGCCCTTTGCAATAGTCGAAAGTGATTTGAGGGCAACTAACCTCCTCTCACGCCCACCTTTTCCCCAAACACATCCAATCAAAATTTTAAGACAGCCATTTTATTAAACGTAGTTTTAAGTTTTGGAAATTAGGTCTTTGAGGATTACAACTCTCCCAAAGCCCTCAGGGTAAGGGTTGTAATTTAAGGATTCTCCGAATCCTTCATATTATTTCTTATGGAAGAGATGCTCGTATAAACTTTAGAAGAGGGCTCATTTGATTGAAAATTGAAAGTTCTTGTTCACTTTTTAAGAGTCAAAAGAGATTGAAGGGCAACTAGCCCCTCTCCCTCCTCCACGCCCTCAATGCGTCAGATAAAATTTTGAGATAGACATTTTTTTTAAATAGTTCAAAGTTCTGATAACAAAAAACTCCGGTGTCGACACAGCCCACCAGGGCCCCGGGGTAGACGTTGTAAGTTATGCCCTGGGGCATAATTTATTAAGGGGGGTTTATAACTTATGGGAGGGGGTTTTGTATGGGAAGAACACATAGGAAATCTAATATAATTATCCAATTATAAGGTTAAAATACATACTCTGTGATAGATGCAAAATTGCTTTCGCACACAAAATCCTATTAAGGTCAATTCCAAACAGTCGTGATCTTTTTGTGTCAGCAAGTGAAATGGTCTAAACTCCCTTATTGGAGCTATTTTTTCAATCCATTCATTGCTGTCAATCGTTGTCCACAAGTTATGCAAGCTGTCTATTGTTCATATATAAGGTTTTTATCAACGAGGTAATCGTATAGACTTTGAAAAAAGCCTCATTCGATTTCAATTGAAAGTTCTAGATCCGTTTTTTAAAGTAAAAAATAATCAGATAGTAGGCACCACCCCATGTACTAAAAAATTGAAACTCATTTCAATAAAAAACGAACAAAAATTAATTAAAAAAACTTTCTGTAAAATATGTTTTTCAAATAAGTGTAAAGGCCTATTTATACTAAAGCTCAGCAAATGCTCATGCCCTTTAAAATTCCAGCCCATCGCGGCCAGCGGTTGCAATTATCGAACAAATGAAACAAGAAAAGAACAGAATTCAAATAAACAATCATAGCAAACAAAACGCAACAAGTAATAATATAAATTAATAAATAGATCTTAAAGCGAGTAATGCTTAGATTTAATATAAAAATCAAACTTAAAACGAAAAAAACTATTTCGCTATTAAATTATAAATGAAACTTAAAACGAACAGAAATTAAATAAACAATCAATGCGAACAAACATACAATATATGTTAATGTAAATGAATAAATAAATCTTAAAGCGAGTGAAACTTAAATTCAATATGCAAATCAAGTTTGAATCGAATAAAAGTAACTAGAAACAAGAGTTTGGGTATCGTCTCACTGTAAAAGCCTAAAACCTACTGCGTCATTGGCGCTTTACTGAAAACGAATTATATTACAAATGTTTCCTTTCGTACTTAATATTGAAAATAAATATTAAAATTACAGTAAAATTTTGAACTGATGAGCTTTTAGCAACTAATATCGTTATGCATCAAATATTCAGTTTAATTTATTAGTTCTTTTCAAGATTGGTCAAGACAAATATAGTTTCACTACAAGCAAAATTTGGATACTGCCCCCTTCTTTAACTGTAAAAACCTAAAGCCTTCTGCGTCATTGGTGAAAACGAATTACTCGTATATTACAAATTTATTATTTTCCAGTTCTTACAGCATTGAAAATGAAAATAAAAATTACAGTGAAAAAAAAATCTTGAACTGATGGATTTTTCAACAATTAATATCATTATATATCTAATATTCAATTTGATTTTGTTTACACTTTCCAAGACTGTTCAAGACTCATATAGTTTTGCCATTTTTTTTTAACTCTGCCATTTTTTGTAACAAATCGTGTTATTTTGTTATGAAAACATTCTATGGCTTTTAGGCATTTCTATTTGAGCGGAAAACTGCACCTCAAACTTTGTGGAACATGCATTTTCTTGCATGAAACACCAAAATATAATAAAATGTCAAGTTTCGGAGTGTTCCATCACTCGCAAGCAAGAGTCATTGGTATTTTTGAATCCGCATGGTCAATTTAGGGGGTGGAGGGTAGGCTAATTCTCGTAGCAGCCCCATTCCATCGTGGTATGGTTCACATTTTCAACACCTGGCGTCCGGACTATCATATAATCTACCAATCATACAACTACCCAAAATCAGTATCAATAAATAAATGAAACCCAAAACGAACAAAAATTAAAATAAATATTAGAGTCAAACTCAAAACGAGCATAAATTAATGTGAGTAGGGTTCAAAACCCCTATGCTTTCTAAAAGCCAGAAAAAATTCAAATGAGTTTACTGAAAAAAAATGTGCATTGTCAATTTAATATACATATGCTGATATTTATTCCCTAAAATCTTAATTAAGTTTCTATTTCTTAAATTTACAAAAGTGAAAATATTTCAAAGAATTGTTTTCAGTAAAGCGCTAATAACGCAGTAGGTTTTAGGCTTCTGCAGTGAGACGATACCCAAACTCTTTTTTGTAGCTATTTTTATTTGATTCAAACTTGATTTGCATATTCAATTTAAGTTTCACTCGTTTTGAGATTTATTTATTCATTTACATTAATATATATTGTATATTTGTTCGCATTGATTGTTTATTTAATTTCTGTTCGTTTCAAGTTTCATTTATACTTTAATAGCAAAATATTTGTTTTCGTTTTAAGCTTGATTTTCATATTCAATCTAAGCATTACTCGCTTAAGTTCTATTTATTCATTTATATTATTACTTGTTGTATGTTTTTTTCTATGATTGTTTATTTAATTTCTGTTCGTTTTGGGTTTCATTTATTCTTTAATAGTAATTTCTGGTCGTTTTGAGTTTGAATTTTAACAGGTATTTGTATCTCCTGAGCTTAAGTTTAAAATGGCCTTTACTTTTCTTTGAAAAACTTATTTTTCGGAAAGTTATTTTTTAATTAATTATCTCCAATGACGGCATTGTCGTAATACCTGGAAGAATCAACAGCAGCTTGCAAAATTGGGAAATCTGCATCACATGGTGCCTGGACTACGACGAAGCCCTTTGATCGGAGATAAACAGCCAACGTGCAGATAAACCTGGCCTTGTTTTCTTGCATGACAAGAACCTATGCTTTCTTACCTTCAACTGCATATCTGCTGAAGAAGATCTCACGGCAGATTATACGACTTCTCTTCGACTGGGCCGTATCCTATATGGTAGCTCCGCCATCGGTCAAACACAATAGTGGCAGATGGATATTTTGGGTCATGTAAGTTGCATAATGGCCAAGGATTTCGGAGTATCGTCCATTTTTGGCCCATAGGTCATGGAGTAGAGCGCTTCTCAAGATTGCAAGCCTGTGCTAAAGCCTTGGCAAACTCTGGCTTGTTTGGAGACCGGAGCATGGAAAAACTGTCAAAAGTTATACCGGGCAGGAACGCAGTTCGTGTTGAAGGTACTCAGATTCCGTGAGATTGATCCTCTTTGCTAGTGTGATGAACCTCTGAAAAAGGAGAGTTGGGTCCAGTCTTTTGCAATCTCCATCTGGATTCTGCTTTAAAGTATTTTGAACTGCTTGTTGTTTTCGTCAAAATACAAAATCAGCGACCAGTTTTCCAGATATGAAGTTAATGATTTTTAGGCGTAAACCTCTAGCAGAATTGACGTTGGCAGATTTGTAGGCCTTCAGACCGTTGGTGATGTTTCTTAGTTGAAGATCTCCATTTAATGGTGATCCTTTATCTAAGAAATTGATAACGATCTGGGTGTCTTTACAGTCTCTTAGCTGCCTTGGCTCGGATGTTTCCTTATGTTGTTCACTAGTTCCATAGAAAACCTGTGATTTACCCGTCCATCAAAAGATTTAATGCAGAACAGACTGGTCGAGACAAAACCAATAAAGACCTTCAAACCTTTGTCATACCAATTCCATCGTTAAGACCACCAGCTGTTTTGAGACAACGCATGAGTACTTTCTCAATGACAAGATCCGTGTAGAGCCCAGCCCAGAATCTATCAAAACGTCTGATCACATGCATCCCATTCTGGAAGGCCTGATAAACGGTGAAGTGAAACTTGATAAACATTTGCAGTGAAACTTTTTTAGCTTGTTAGGTGGTGGATATATCGAATAACTTTTTCGTATCTATAGATGGCAAGATATTAAACACGGGCATTAACGTAAATTAATAAAGGGTAAACGGGGTAATTTTCAATTGTGACTTTTTAGCTTACGGCTTTATCCCAGAAATACCTTCGACAAAGCATGGGACGAAACGCTGATATAATTTATTGCCTACGAAGGCAATGAAAGGGGTGTAGCTGCCTTTTGTGCCTTAAACAATAAGTAGAAAAACGGGGAAATTTTTATGTAAGGCAGTAGAACGCAACTTTAAACGAAAATTTCGACCCTATATCCATGGGCCCTCCTCAGCAAAACAAACGAGGAAAAAAACAATATAAAAGAAACTCACACTAAAAATCGATCCTTGAAACTGAAAAAAAGTTTTTTTTAAAATTTTAAAAACAGCCCTAATATCATTACTTCAAGGAAGTTCAACCAGGACTGGTACCCAAAGCGAAGTGGAAAAAGACAATTTATTCAAATGGAATAAAAGATACTCACAGACAAGCTCTTAAAGCTAATCTCGCCTTCTTTGCAGCCAGTCTAGAAGGTCTATCCGTAACAGATTGAGTAGAATTATTTACTGTTTTTTAGTATAATTAGTTAAATCATTTCTAATTAAATTTGTATATAGGGTATCAAGCGAATATTCCCCCTAATCTCTATTTAAAGAAATATTACTATTTATTTTTATTTTAATTTCAAATCATGCTTATACCGTGCCTAACTTGTCATTTTGGGGATTATTAAGGTGGGCGACTGGATTTTTTTTGGGGGATTTTGTTTATTTTTTTGTGTCGGTATTTTTTCTTCCCTGCTCTTTCCCGGCCATGGAGCCTTATAGGGGAGATTTTGCTGAAGTAGTTTTTTGTTTTTGTTTATGAAATTTATTCTTAAATAAAGAACTCAGAAACTAATGCAGCAACAAAATTTACACAACTCAAAATCATCTAGTCGGATTCGGCAAACGGACCACTTCAGCCATAGCTCGAATTTACGGATCTCTCCCACTGAGTATTTTTAAAAATCGTCCATTTAATCGACCGAACATTTCAGTTTCCGTGCATACTCTTAGCCAAGTCAAGAATCTGCTTCTTTTTTGATGTTAGGTAACAAAAATGCCCAGCCGAGCAGAGCAAGCTTTGACTTAGATGCAAACATTTTTCTTGCAGTTTCAGCAGACTAGAACGAAACCAAAACAGGTGCAAGACACTTCTTTGCATTTATAATGGCGTCCGAACCGGTAGAATTCGGTCGAAATTTGAATACCGAAACTAGTGACGTCGAATAAAAATCAGAAATTTCCATCTTATCATCACATCACATTCAATACACACTCAGAAATGGGAAGATCCCCACTTTGGTAAAAAAAACCCATGAGAAACGAGCTGATTCAGTCATTTTTCTTGCTGCAAATCATCAAGACAGTTCGGAGGGGGCTTTCAGGAAATGCTGGGGGATGTTGAAAAGTGGTGGGAAAGCCACCATCCTCCTCCTATTCTGTTTTAGTTGTAATCCCTCCAGAATATTTGCTCAAAATTCGGAAATAGACATTTTGTTCCAAATAGTAAAAAAAATCCAATAACTATGCACATGTGGATGATGTAACTTCCCAAAGCCTTAGAGAGGTAAGCTTAACACAATAAAACAAACTCTGTGCGTCATGATTGTCAGAATGACGTATCACTAAGGAAAGGCTGAGGGTGTTAAGTTGAAAATTTCAGGGGATGTTGACGGGTATATTGAAGAGCTACGGGAGGGCAACCAGCCCCCTTTTACTTTTAAGAAGCTCCCTCCCTCATCGCTGATAAAAATTGTGATAAAAGTTATTTTGCTCAAAACATTCAAAAGGTCTAGCAATTACTCCTCTAGGGATACAATGCCCCCTCCCCCGGCTCACGGGGTTAGGATTGTAATTATGCATTTTTGGCCTTTTTAAATATATCGTAAATCATATGGGTTGTCCATTGTTTATATACAAGGCTTGCTACTGGGGAAAGGTGACATGCTTGATCCTGAGACTACAAGAAGGCTAAGAATATTAAAATAAAATTTTAAAAATTTCGAGGGGGATGTAAAAAAACGCAGAGCATACTATATACAGGAGGGTTTTCGAAAGAACATAAGACAGCAATATCTAAGGAATGGCTAAGGGTGTTAAGTTCAAACTTTATATAAGTGTTGGGAGGTGTGTTAACAAAAATGAAAGGCAGTCGCACCTCCCCCTCTTACCCTTTAGAATCTCTCCTTAACACTGATAGATATTTTAAAAAACTATTTTTTTTTAAATAGTCACAACGTCTTATAGCTAAGCCTCTGGGAATGCCATGCCTTTACAGCCCCTGGGGCAACAAGTACTGATGTAAATTAATAAATAAGTCTAGAAACAAGTAAAACTAAAACTGAATATTCAAATACAACTTAAAACGAAAAAAAAACAGTACAAAAAAGAATTTGTCTTCTGCCTCCCACCCTAACTGTAAAGTCAAAGGCCTGCTGCGACAGTTGCGCTTTACTAAAAACGAATTATATAACTAATATTTTTTTCTGTACTTACAACATTGAAAATAAAATAAAGTTACCGTGAAATGAAATCTTGAACTGCTGAGCTTTCAAAAATTAATATCATTATATATCAAATATTCAGTTTAATTTTATGATTTCTTTTCGAAGACTGTTCAAGATGGATATAGTCAAACAGTTCTAGGTAACGAACTGAAAGTAAGGAGCAACCTGGCTCAATAGTAACTGAAACTCTAAAACATGGAATTTTGATACCAATAGATATATCAAAATAATAGAATTTTTATGCTGATTTCAAATATATAAAGCTAATCAAGTTTAGTCATACCCATCAGAAGTTTTATTTACCCATCCTTTTTTTGAAAAAATTGGGAAACACTCCCTAAAAGTGATAGGATATTAATGAAAATCACACCATCAGATTAAACGTATCAGTAAACCCTACAGTAGAGGTTTCAAACTCCTATCTAGAAAAAATGTTGAATTTTGTATTTTTTGACAGAAGAAAAACCACTGATGCGTGTTTATATGTTTGCTATTTATGAGGGGGGCACCGGATTTCCCAGCATTATTTAAAAACGATCAGAAATTAAATAAAAAACAAGTTTGTAAACTGAACGTAAGGAGAAACATTGAAACTTAAAACGAACAGAAATTATTATGTATATGAGGGGGTTTGCCCCCTTGCCAATGCCTCACTCTTTACGCTAAAGTTTTTTTTTAGTGCTTTTAAAGAGCTGTCTATTCTAAATAAATGGCCTTTGTGATTCAGTGGTCATTCTGAAAGAACTGGAACAAAATTCTAAATTTAGCACAAAGAGCGAAGTATTGACTAGGGGGCGAACCCCCTCATATGCGTAACAGTTTCTATTCGTTTTAAGTCTTACTGTTACTCCTTACTTTCAGTTGAAAAAACTTTTTTCTTTAATTTAATTTTCAATAAAATGCAAGTGATGCCGTAGGCTTTAGACTTTTACAGTTAGGGAAGGGGATAGTAGCCAAACTCTTGTTTGAAGTGATTTTTGTTCGTTTTAAGTTATATTTGCATATTCAATTTTTATCGTTTTAAGATTTATTTATTCATCAGAGGCAACGCCATAGCGTACTTCGGAGGAGGCTCATTCAATTGGATATTGGGAGTTCTAGTGTTCTCTTTCAGAGTCAAAAGTTATCAGAGGGCAATTAGCACCGACCCCCCTCTCACACACACACTCTTTTTTCCCAAAATACATCTGATAAAATTCTGAGTTGGTTATTTTGTAAAAAATAGTTCAAAGATGAGATAGCAAAATCTCTGAGGTCGACACACGCCCCAAAGCCCGGAGCAGATGTTGTAAGTTATGCCCTAGGGTATATACCGCTAGTATGAAAGGGGTGCTCGTATAAACTTCAGAGGGGACTCATTTCGTAGGAAATTGAAGGTTCTAGTTCACTTTTTAAGATTCAAAACAGATCGGAGGGCAACTAACCCCCCTACCACGCCCTTTTTTCCCCAGCCCCATCCTATAAAAATTTTGAGATAGTCATTTTGCTAAAACTAGTTTAAGCATCAGATAATAAAAAGCCCAAGGTTGACACAACTCCCCTAAGCCTGGGGGTAGGCGTTGTAAGTTATGCCCGGGGGGCATATATTGATCTTATGGAAAGGGTGGTCTTATAAACTTCAGAGGGGCTCATTTGATTGCAAATTGAAAGTTCTAGTTCCTTTTTAAGAGTCAAAAGTGATCTTTTCCCCAAATACATCCGATAGAACTTTATTTATAGTCATTTTGTTAAAAATAGACCAAAGAACACATAAACAAAAACTCCAGGAAAAAAAGCCCCCCAGAAACAAAAACTCCAAGAAAAAAGCCCCCCAGAACTCGGGAGCAAATGTTGTAATCTATGCACCGGGGATATATAAGGTTCTTTTGGAAGGGATGGGCGCACAAACTTTGGAGGGGGCTCAGTAGACCCCTCCAAAGTTTAAAATTTCTAACTTTAACCCATATTGGAGTGTTAATAACTCGGTACAAGTGATACATTCTTAGGCGAATGTTTCAGCTAAAAGATCAGAGTATTTTGATATTACTACTTTGTATACAAATATGTCACTAAAATTATGTTTAGAAGTATTCAAAAAGGTCATAAAGAAATATTTTCTTTTGTCTAATATCGGATTTTATGAAATTGATACTTTTAATAAAAAAGCCCGATGGACGAATTTCTTTAAAAGTACTTTTAGTTCAAGATGCTATAGCTTGGATGTTGTATGCGATTTATTGGAATTTGTTCTATTTAATACTTTTATAAAATTTAATGGTAATTTATATAAACAAACTGTTGGTATTATTGTGGGTGGGAATGCGAGTCCATTCATAGCGGACCTGTTTTTAAGTCAATGAGAATACGAATATATGACAAATAAAAATAGCCCAAGCAATATAAAATATAACCTTTCAAATAATAAAAGATATCTGGACGATCTCTTAGTAATAAATTGTGCAGAGTTTATTAAGATTTCAAAAAATGTTTATCCACAAGATTTAATTCTGGAGCCTTGCTATGGGATGGGACACTCCGACCATTTCTTAGATTTAAATATTAATATTTCAAATAATAATAAATTAATTCTTAAAATATATAATAAAACGGATGATTTTAATTTTGAAGTAATTAGTTTTCCATTCCTTGAAAGTAATATACATCCAAATATTACTTATTCGGCTTGTTATTCCGAAAGATTTGGTAATGCAAAAATATAAACCAATAACAAAGATTTTAAAAATTAAAATAAAAACCTGAGTGAAAAATGGATCCCAGGAGGATTTTCAGCCAAAAAATTTTTTAGTAAGTCAATATTTTGTTCCTTATTTCCCATAAACTGGTAGTTAAATATACAAAAAATTGTAAATAAATACTGAATGATATTTTAACTTAATTTCTCTTTCGCTTTTCTTTTTTGGAATTTTGAATTTGTAGATGGTTTTCAAACAAGCTTGAGGATCTTTAAATTTTTAATTGGTTCCAGATACCAATAAAAGACACATCTGGAACAGTCTTCATTTGTTCCAGAATGGTCTCTGCTCAGTGACCTCTAGGATTTTATTAAGGAAACATTGAAACACTTTTTGTATGTAATTTTTAATAGCTTGACTAGTATGCATGTATTTCACAAGTTTTACCTGACATATGGATATCATATAGATCTTATGGTAGAGGCTCCACTGTGCCGGGTAAAGAAAGTAAAGCCTCGAAACCCGTTAAGGCAGGTGGTATTTCTTCTGATGAGCCCTAAATGGAAGGTTCTACTTGGAAATATTTCGCTAGATTTAGGGTGCTTTTGCTTGTAAATTTACAACGACTTACATTTATTGATGACGACTTTGCATGGATTTGGACATTTCTATTTGGTTGATGGTTTGGTTATACTGTTTGGTCCTAGGTAGTTGGATAGATGGGTAAGGTGAAATCCTCGTTCATGTGCACATTTGTCTCATTTGCTGGATTAGGACGACAGTTTTTTTTTTTTTTTTTTTTTTCGCCAATTAATTACCGCTTAAACAAAATATTAATACAGGTTGGATCTAGTGCTGGTGGAAGAATCATCAAAAATTACTCCCCGACGGACCATAGCCCTGGTCCAGGTTTTACCTGAAATTGATTATTATTTGGCTAATTTTTTACCTATTTTACAATGGTAGTATTAAACAAAGGCTGTATTTAGGGTAGTTTTTTAAAACTTAAAACGAACAGAAGTTATTCCGTATATGAAAAGGGCTGTCCCCTCCTCAACGCCTCGCTCTTTACGCTAAAGATTTTTATTTTTTAAAAAAAAACAAAGTTGTGAGACAGTCACACTTTAGCGTAAAGAGCAAGGGGTTGAGGAAGGGACAGCCCCTTTCATATATGGAATAATTTCTTTTTGTTTTAAGTTTTAATATCGCTCCATACTTTCAGTTTAAAAAACTTGTTTTTTTATTTAATTTCTGATCGTTTTTTAGTTAATGCAGCTTTTATTTTGGCTCACCGTCATTGAATAAGTAAACAGAATTTGCATAAAGATTTTACTTTTCTTTTGCTAAATGGCTGTCTCTAAATTTGGTTCTGACGTAATTTACAAATTAATTTACGTAACGAACTTCTATATTCGTATATTTTTCTTCTGGCAAAAAATACAAAGTTGCAGATTTTTGCAGACATGAACTTGAAACCTATGTAATAGGGTTTTCTGAAACGGTGAATCTGACGGTGTGATTTTCATTAAAATTCTTTCACTTGTAGGGGATGTTTCCCCCCTCTTTAAAAAATCAGGTAAATTTTCTCAGGCTCGTAGCCTTTGATGAGCAATACTAAACTTAATTAAATTTAAATATTTAGAATTAGCATTATAAGCCCATTCTTTTGATACTTTTATTGACATCAAAATTCTGTTTTTAAAAATTTCGATTACTATTGAGCCGCATCGCTTATTTTTTTTTCTTGTTTTTTTTTTATTACGTATATGTTATTACGTATATGAGGGGGTTCTCACCTTAGTCAATACCACGCTCTTTACTTTAAAAGTTAAAAAAAATTTAATTTACAAACCCCTGAATCACAAAGGCCGTTTAATTAGAATAGATTGCTCTTTTGAAAGCACTAAAAAAAACTGTAGCGTAAAGAGCGTGGTATTGACTATGGGGCGTACCCCCTCATATATGTAATAATTTCTGTTCGTTTTAAGTTTTAATGTTGCTTCTTACTTTCAGTTGAAAAAATTTGTTTTCTTTTAATTTAATTTCAGATCATTTTTTAAATAATGCTTGAAAATCCGGTGCCCCCTTCATAGAAATGTCCCTCACTCCATAGCTACATCCTCCACGGAAAGATTCTCCCGAGTAACACCCTCCCTAAGCCCCCCCCCACCAGAAAAAAATTCTTCCTGAAAATGTCTGTATACTTCCCAATAACCAATGCAATATGTAAGAAATGGACAAAGTTCATAACTTGCAGCTCTTCCCCGGGGAACTGTGGGGGATTAAGTCATCCTAAAAGACATATTTTTTTTTAAATTTTCGACTATGCTGAACAAAATGACTATCTAAAAATTTTAATTGGGTGATTTTGAGAAAAAATGAGCGTGGTAGGGGGCCTAGTTGCCCTCCATTTTTTGGGTCACTTAAAAAGGGCACTAGAACTTTTAATTTCCGTTCCAGTGAGCCCTCTTACGATATTCTAGGACCCCTGGGTCAATACAATTACCCCTGGGAAAAAAAAACAAAAAAAAACAACAAACAAACACGTATCCGTGATCTTTCTTCTGGCAAAAAATGGAAAATTTCACTTTTTTGTAAATAGGAGCTTGAAACCTCTACAGTAGGGTTCTCTTATGCACTGAATATGATGGTGTGACTTTCATTAAGGTTCTATAACTTTTTGGGGGTCTTTCCCCCTTTTCTCGAAAATCAGCCAAATTTTCTCAGGCGCGTAACTTTTGATGGGTAAGACTAAACTTGATGAAACTTATATATTTGAAATCAGAATTATAATCTGATTCTTTTGATGTATCTATTGGTATCAAAATTCCATTTTTTAGAGTTTCGGTTACCATTGAGCCGGGTCGCTCCTTACTTACAGTTTGTTACCACGAACTGTTTGAAAAGTTGCTACTTGGGCTTGCGCCGGCAGAACACTATTGTTATACAAACTCGGAGACACAACTGAACCTTGCCTGAAAAAAAGTACAAAAGAAAATATTTTTAATATAATTGATTTTCAGTAAGGTGCCAATGACGCAGTAGGCTCTAGATTTTTACAGTGAGAGAGTGAGGCAGTATTCAAACTCCTGTTTGTAGAGATTTTTGTTCGTTTTAAGCTTTATTTGCATATTCAATTTAAGTTTCACTCGTTTTAAGATTTTTTCAACCATTTATATTACTACCTATTGTATGTTTATTTGCTATGGTTGTTAATTTAATTTCTGTTCGTTTGGGTTTCATTTACGCTTCACTAGCAAAATATTTTTGCTCGCTTTAAGCTTGATTTGCATATTCAATTGAAGTTTTAGTCGATTTAGGATTCATTTATTCATTTATATTAGTACCTGTTGCATGTTTTTTGCTATGAATGTTTATTTAATTTCTGTTCGTTTTTGGTTTCTTTAATTGTTTAAAGGTAATTTTTGGTCGTTTTGAGTTATTTTTATTGTAGATTTTTATTTCTTCTGATCGTAAGTTTAACATGGCCTTTACTTTTCTATGACAATCTTTTTTCTTTTACTAGATTTGTATCATTACCTATTTTGTGTTTGTTTGCTACGTCTTTCTATTTAATTTCGGTTCGTTTTGGGTTTCATTTATACTTAAATAGTCATTTCTGATGGTTTTGAGTTTTAATTGTTATAGGAATTTATTTCTACTGGTCTCAAGTTTAATATGGGTCTTCACTAATTTTTCAAAAATTTCAAAAAGTTCATCCAGTTTAACGTTCGTGTATTTAAGACCGTAAGTTTAACGTTCGTGTATTTCCGACTGTTAATTTTCCTTTTGGGAAAATTAAAAGAATCCTCAAAAATTTGGGGACAGTGGAGTACGCTGAAAGAAAGTGGGTTTGATGCAGAATGTTGAGTATTTATACGACAAACAGTGTAAAAATTTATGATAAACATGAAATAGTTGAGCCTACATTCACACTTTTTATACTTTCTTACAGTCTGGATACGGTAATGAAAAATTCCAAGCATGAAAAGTTATCAAATCTAGGGTGGAATTTGAAATGAAGATTCCTATTTAATTATTTGGTCAACTTCAAGTTTGTCCAAAACTATGCGAAAAATTCACTTACTCAGAGTAATTACTAGGCTTTATGGTCCTGCTAAAAACTGACTTCAAGGAATCAGTCGATGACTTTAACGGAATGACATCTTGGAAAGTTGGTTCTAGATGGGAACAAAGAGTCCTACAAAACTCTTTCACGTACACTTTACGAAAGTGTCCCTTGGGAAATCATAGCAAACTGGTACTCTCTATGCCTTTAACTAGCCTTCAAGACAAATAGCGGCATACTGATAGAAATCTCTTAGTTGGAGATGTGTGAATATAATTCGAGAAGATAGTCAAATTTTGCATTTAAGGGTAGTAGTAAGTCTTTGGTGATGGTACTTCTACCGCACTAGCAATAATACGGATCACCTGGAATGACTAGTTTTATATTTTATTGCTATCCCTACTATGAAATCCTTCAGGCTGTCATAAAGGGTTCCAAATTTTTAATTTAAATTTGTAATTTCATGAATTTATTGTCTCCTAATAGTTGGAAATGTTTTTATTTGTTTTCAAAACTTTTACTTCCGTGGATTGACACAAATTGGTTTCTTTAGTAATTAGTTAAAACTGGAAAAGTGCAAACAGGTCATTTGGGCTGGATAGCAGAAGGTCATCTGTCTGGACAGAACAGTGACCTCAAAGAAAGAAGAAGAATAGAGGTTAGAATATACAAATTTGCAGTCAAATTTCACAGTTAAGCCTGGGTCAAGCTGAATTTTAAGATAGAATTTTACAATAGAATGATTGAATAAATTAACACCAGCTATTGAGAATCTATCCCTTATTCTTTTTTTCCTCTATTGGAGATATAAATATTGCTCACTGGAATGACCAGTAACCGAAATATTCAGCAAACACCAATATAAACGCAATTAATTATATTAAAAATGCTGTAACAAAACAGAAATAACAACAGCGTGGCATTTCTTAGCTTCAACCAGGCTCAGCCCCGGTAACCATAGCTTCTTCCTAAAATGAGAAAACTCCTTAAGTAACCAGTTATGGTAAAAATCAAAACACTGGTAAAAATGTCTATCAGTCTATAAAACACTTATTGAAGAACTTGGCAGTATTATTACTAAGTAATGAAAATCTAATACCCAAACGGGATCGTTAGTTAAAGGAGTCTTGGTCTCAAATAGGTACATTTTACGTCGTGGAGTACAGGTAATTAGATAACCCAATTTATAGTTAAATATAATTATAAACTACTACTACCATTAATAGCCCATCACTGCACCGTGCTGAAGTTGACAAAGCCACGTACGCTCTACCTCCATCCAATCTTTTCAAGGCTTTCCTTTCCAATGATGATCAAAGCCCTTTAAGTTCTGTCTACGACCCTGCATTGGTAGTAACCGTGCTTTTCTTGAACCAATAACAATTTTAGTACTTTAAATAATGTGAAGATTGGAACTTTATTCCCTAGGAGAAGAAAATCGATTTCATGAATATAAAAGTAAGACAAAATAATAGTCAACTATAACTATCCTCTGTTTAAGAAAAAAGCTAAATTACTCTTTATTGAGGCCAAGCATTGTCCTTCAATGTCTGGGAGACCATTGTTTCAGTACATCTTGATTGAGCTTATTCTTCTCACATTGGAGTAATTTATAGAAATAATATCGAGCCTTAAATTATATTATATTATTATATTATATTCATTCTGGACCAAAATAATTCCAAAAATGACAATAATGAAATCAACCATTTGCAGTGACTATCCAGTTTATACAATCTTTGTAATTTAACTTCTTTGTAAGTAAAATGTATGAGGTGTTTAATAATGATTAAGTGATAATTATTTCGACTAATAGCATGTGACACATTTTGAATATTGTGTCTTATATTGGTTTTAGGATACCAATTAGTTGTGAATATAGAATGGATTTAGCCGTTAATTTAGTACAAATGACAGTGCAGTTGCAAAAACCATTGGTAAGGATACGATAATCTCTTTTATTCAGGTCTATGGTTAGGTCTGTGAAAAATCAACCTCTTGTAACTGAGAAAATTTAAAATAAGATTACGACATTTTGGCCGTATCGCCAGCACAAAGAAAGGACGAAGTCCCAATGCTGCTGATATTTGGGCCTCTGAAGCCTCTGGAAAATTACTAAGTAAAACAGTAAACTTAGTTGTTCCATTGAAATTGAATCCAAAAGTGTTTCTTCATCCTCTTGCCAATGAACACCTGAGAATGGCCAAAATACAGGCGATAGAATCCTGGGGATTCAATTTCTTTATTCAGTTTTAGTTGAAACTTAAAGTTACCCACATAGTGGTACACCCAGAACATAAGAAAATTAACATTAATTTGTATATTTTATGGTCTGCATAATTATAGTTACTCGCGCTACAATTCTTAGAAATATATTTTAAACGAACTGAAGTTTGATTCCTGCTGTATAAATACAAAAAGAACATACTTTTGTTCTCAGCTTCAATGTTGTAGATGAGCGGTTTTGCTAGTTTCAGGCTTTAATTTTTCACATCTTTTTACTTAATACGAACCACAACAAAAATAAATAAAAGCAATTACTTTGACATGTCTAAATCTTTCTAGGTTGCTGAATAACCTTACTTTTTTATTTGTCTATTATGTGTCTATTATTAATGTATTTCCACGGTGAAAGGGGTGTCCTATGGCAGAAGGGCACCCTGCTAAACCGGGAATGGTATTTTTTTGCGGTTTTGAATTTTTTTGTAGTATACCTTGTTTTTGTCAATTATGTTTGGCTACCCAAATCCAAATTTCAAAAAATAAAAGTTGTTTTTAAATTAATGTAGGTGACATTAAAGTTTAAAATTCTGTGAAAAAGATTATTATGTCACCGAGAGGAGAGGAGGTGGAATTTATTAATATTAAAAAAAAAAACATTACTTTTAATATCAATGGGATATTAGAAAATTCTCAATTTATTTTGTTTTCTTTCGTATTCCGTTCTTTGTACAATGATCTCTGAAGATTTGTTTTTGAGTTTCTGATTTTTTAGATAAGTATAAATAGTGCTTCGTAATAATACTTGTAAATAACGGAGTGCAACACTCCACCTTATTAACTTTTAACCGTTTTAACATCCAGAATTGTCATTTTACCCATACGACTTCTCACGCCATGTTCAGTCACAGGCGTTAGGTAAATAACGTTTCTGATATTATTATTACTATTATTACGACAAAATTACAAACCTCCTGAAAATCCAAATCCACCGGATGAGCCACCGCCAAATCCAAATGATCCACCACCATGGCTACCTCCAAATCCGAAAGATCCACCACCATGACTACCTCCAAATCCAAAAGAACCACCAGTATTGCCTCCTCCAAATCCGAATGATCCACCTCCATAGCCTCCACCTCCATAACCTGATCGGAGAACACCAGCTATTGAACACCCGATAAGGGCCAAAATATAGACGATAGAAACCTGGGAATTCAATTTCTTTAGTTTTGTTTTAGTTGAAACTAAGGGCTACACACATAGTGGTACATACAGAACCTAAGAACATCTATATTAATTTGTATATACCTCTACACTATTATAGTTACTCGCACTACAAATCTGAAAAATTTGTTTTAAACGAACTAAGGTTTGATTTCTGTTGCACAAATACAAACAAATTGGAGATGCTGGAAGAGTGGTAGAAGAATTTAAGCATCTAAAACAATCCATACAGTAATTTAACCAAAGAAGTGGTTAAATTTAGTTGATCCAACATAGTGGCAAATATCAAGGCATGGTCTATGAAAAATCAACCTCAAATAACTGAAGAAATTTGACTACTGAGAATACAACATTTTGGCCACATGACCAGCACAAAGAAAAGGTCAAAGTCCTAATGCTGCTGATATTGGGGCCTCTGAAGCCTCTGGAAAATTAATAAGTAAAACAATTCATTTAGTAGTTCCCTTCAAATTAGATCCAAAAGTCTTTCTAGGGCGTCGGCCCTAGATTGTTTGACATGAAGGTATACAACTGTTAAGGACGGGTAAAAAAACGCGTTATTTAGTTTCAAAGTTTCAGCATGCATAACATCAGGTGATAATGATTTTAATTATAGTCAAAATTATTACTAACTAATATGTATATTTTGATATCAATAAACAAATAATTAGTTACATCCCACTGAATTCCGTGGTGAAAATATTGGTGGCTTTTGCACTCGAAGAAAAATAAAATCTCCAAAAATGCAGTAAAGATTCATCCCTATTTTGAAGTTTTTAAGCTGAACTTTTCCATGAGTAAACGAAAATGATGACATAGAGAAAAAAAATGTTATTTTATGAGTTTTGGCTGGTTAAACTAATTTCTATCAATTATGTCGGCAAGAATGAATTTGGAAGATTAATTATAAGAATTTTTTAGATTTTAGTAAAAAAGAAAATTGCTCTATTACAAAATCTATTGAATTTAGCTAAAATTAGCATAATGGACTTACTTTGGGTCGGTGACTTTAGCTATTATAATCCAGAAAAATCTGGAAACCATGAGAATTTTCGGAAGCTCTTCTTACCTTTCTGAAAAACATGGTTCACTTGATAATTGTTTTTCTGGCTGTAAATATCGGATTACTGTTGCCAAAACTTGAGTTCCTTTCCAATTTAAGCAAACTTCAAGGATATTTAGTCGTGTGTATATTCAAAGAAAATTCAGTCAAGCAATTAATTTAAGAATGATTAAATAGGGTATTGACAGTTTTACTTTTCTTATTTTCAGGTGACCCCACATTCACCTAAATTCTGAGAAGAAAAGTTTTGGACTAATTTTAAATGGGTACTATTTTTTTTCTTTTTTTTCTTTTTTTTTCTTTTAGGAACATCTATTCGTTTCTCTGAATTATAAATAGATGTCCATTCCCAGGATCTCCAAACTTTTTCATGACTGGGATTTTAATTTCTGGGAATTTAATTCATTTCATATGGACAAGGGGTGAACTGTAAAATGCGCTGCTTTGCTCAGTTAGGACGTTCAAGAAGGGTGGCGAGTAGAGAGAACAAGACAAGGAGGGAAATTCATTCTCTTTTGACCGTTAATTGTGAAGTAAGCTTTTTGGAACTTTACGTATACATATAAAAACCTTTTCCATACATTTTAAGCATCGTGGTCAGTTCACAGAAATAGCCTAAAGGGCAGTCTAAAAGTCCCTAATTAAAAAAAAAAAAATCAGGACACTGAAAATGCTGCACTTGGGGACACTGATTTTCATTCGTATTTGCATTGTGGTCCACGGAGTCAGTTTTGTATATGTCAAGCAATATATGACCCTGTTCTTCTTCGTTCTATAAACCACTACTACAACTACTACTACTAATAACTACAGAATTTAAGAGAGAAAAAAACAGGTACAATTTAAATAAAACAAAGGAACAAAAAGACTTTAAATAATAAAATCTGAATACCTCGACTCCACGTCGGGAAGCCTTGATTCACACTGAAAAAATAAATTTAAACCAAAATAAACACAACATATAAAGAAAAATATAAACAAAAAAACAAAAACAAATCAATAAAACTCACATCCTAATAACCTCCAAAATACTGCAATCACTATAAAAGCCCGAATAAGCACACAGAAATGACAAACCATTGTCTCTGGTGCACCAAATTGTGTCTCATTTAGTTTCAGATTTCCGTTTTGGGATATTAATTAAAAAAAAACTTTCCGAAAAATAAGTTTTTCAAAGAAAAGTAAAGGTCATTTTAAACTTAAGCTCAGCAGATACAAATACCTTTTAAAATTCAAACTCAAAACGACCAGAAATTACTATTAAAGGATAAATGAAGCCCAAAACGAACAGAAATTAAATAAACAATCATAGAAAAAAAAATACAACAAGTAATAATATAAATTAATAAATGGATCTTAAAACGAGTAATGCTTAGATTGAAGTATAAATGAAAATTAAAACGACCAGAAATTAAATAAACAATCAATACAAACAAATTTACAATAGATATTAATGTAAATGAATAAATATATCTTAAAACGAGTGAAACTTAGAATGAACATGCAAATTAAGCTTGAAAAGAACAAAAATCACTTCAAACAAGAGTTTGGGTATCACCACCTTCTCTCACTGTAAAAGTCTAAAACCTACTGCGTCATTGGTGTTTTACCGAAAACAAATTTTATTACAAATATTTTCTCTTGTACTTAATATTGAAAATAAACATTAAAATTACAGTAAAATTTTAAACTGATGAGCTTTCAGCAATTAATATCGTTATACATAAAATATTCAGTTTAATTTATTAGTTCATTCTAAAGTTGTTCAAGAAAAATAGAGTTTCACTACAAACAATTGTTTGGATACTGCCCCCTTGTTTGGATTGTTTGGATAATGACACAGCCTACTGTGTTATTGGTGCTTAAATGAAAACAAATTGTATTACAAATATTTTCCTTTCCAGTTCTTACAGCATTGAAAATAAAAATAAAATTAGAGTGAAATAAATTCTTGAACTGATGGATCTTTCAAAAATTGATATCATTATGCATCAAATATTAAATTTGATGTTGTTTATACTTTCCAAGACTGCCCAAGACACATATAGCTTTCAGTAAAGCGCCAATAACGCAGTAGGCTTAAGACTTTTACAGTGAGAGAAGGAGGTGAAACCCAGACTCTTGTTTGTAGTAATTTTTGTTCATTTCAAGCCTGATTTTCATATTCAATTTAAGTTTCACTCGTTTTGATTTATTGTTCATTTACATTAATATGTAGTGTAAGTTTGTTTGCATTGATTGCTTATTTAATTTACACTATTAAATAATTACAGTATTTTACAGTATTAAGTTTCATTTACACTTAAATAGCAAAATATTTTTTGTTCTAAGCTTGATTGTCATATTGAATCTAACCATTAGTCGCTTTAAGATCTATTAATTCATTTATATTATTACTTGTTGTATGTTTTTTGCTATTATTTTTTATTTAATTCTGTTCGTTTTGGGTTTCATTTATTCTTTAATAGCAATTTCTGGTCGTTTTGAGTTTTAATTTTAACAGGTATTTGTATCTGCTGAGCTTAAGTTTAAAAAGGCCTTTACTTTTCTTTGAAAACTTATTTTTTGGAAAGTTTTTTTTTTTAATTAATTTCTGTTCGTTTTTGATTGCAAAAAGTTTTAAGTTTTGAAAAATTCCTTATTTCAAAATCAAAATAAAAAAAAAGTAAAATGTTCACCAAAGTATCAAAACTGGTATCAAAGTAAAAATATCAAAGTGAACAAATGAGTTTGTGTCACCCTCGAAGTTTTGATTACATGATGTTTGAACTATTTTTCACAAAATGGCTATCTCAAAATTTTATCGGATGGGCTTGGGGAAAAAGAGCGTGGGGGGGGGGCTAATTGCCCTTCTGTCTCTTTTGACTCCTTAAAAGTGAACTAAAAATTTCTATTTTCAATCAAATGAGGCCTCTCTGAAGTTTATACGAGTATCCATTCTATAATAAGCATACATACCCCCACAGTATAGCTAACAACGCATGGCCCTGGGCCCAGGGGGGTTGTGTCGACGGGGGGTTGTGTGAGCTACTTTAATATTTTGTTAATTGTTTAATTTTTATTTGTCTATATTTTGTCTGTTTATATTTCTTAATGTTTTGGTGTTCCTGATCCTAAATTTATTGATGTGCTTGTGATGTTTGTTGTTTACTTTTTTTTTGTGACACGAACTTATATTTGGCGATTTATCGCTTGTGAAAAGTTTTAACAATAAAGCCTTATTCTATTCTATACTATAATGAAATCATAATTGTAGGATGTAGCCAGGTCGTCTCTTACTATTCCAATTAACAAAAAGCCATAGGCATTTTCCTGTTAGTAATTTTATTATACTGAGATCACTTGACTCTTTGCATCCTTTTATATTGATGCATGACGTCATACATCCCATTATTTCTTTGAAAATGAGCCATTGAACAACTCTCTACAATGTTCCAGGTTCAAGCTGTCTGTGGAAGAACAAAAGAAAAAAAAAAAGAAAAAAAAGATGCTGATTAAGCAGAATGCTGTAGTAGCTGCCAGTTTTCTTGATTTTCAAGCCAATATATTTCCCTTGCTGTTCAAGCCAAGCGACAGAAAGTTTCTTATATAGGGGTTTCAGACAAGGCAGTTCTTATGGTGTACTTTTTGTCTTGATCTGACTCCTTTTTTTATTAGTTATGGGTTTTTATATTTCTTAACGTTAGACGGGATCGTTTCTTACTAGGTTGCTAGCTACAACTGTAACCAGGATAACATTTTCTCCTACAGTGTTATAGAAAATTGTAGTTTTTCGTCAAAAATGTAGCTTTTTCTAAAATAATTTTTTTGAATTGCCAACGGTTTTTAAATATATCGATTTCCTTTCAAATGAGCCATTAAGCAGCTCTATATGATTTTCCAGTGCCCCGCTAGCTGTGAAAAAACCGAAAAAAGATGACGTCAATGCAGAATATCGTGCTTGCAGCAACTTTTCTTGTTTTCCAAGCAAAGGGACAGTAAATCTCCTGTACAGAGGTATTGGACAAGGCGTTTCTAATAGTGTACTTCTTTTTTTATCTGACCCTATTTTTAGGAATTATGGGCTATTTTTTTTTACTATGGGACGTGATCGTATTTTACTAGGTTGCAAGCTACCGTTGCAGACCGGATTGTAGTTTTTTAGAGGTTATAATGTGATATTAGGTTATTATAGATGTGAGTTTTATTTATTTGTTTTTTACCCTTTTTCTTTATATGTTATGCTTAATTTTAATTAACCTTTTTTTATCTCGCTGATAAAGGATCCTGGACATGGAGTTGAAATAATTGGATTTTTATTATTTAAAGTTTGTTGTTGTTGCTTGTTGTTCGTTTTCTCCCACTGTTTTGTTTAAATTGATTATGCACTTTTTTCTCTCTTTTAAATTCTGTAAATGGACAAGCAGTGTGGTTTAGAAAATTTTCTACTACTAACAACTCACTACACCAGGCTGCATGAGGCCAACACATCTATCCTCGCTCCTCTTTCATGCCAATCTATTTAAACCTCCCTTTTTACACCCTCCCAAGAAGTTCCCATTTCTCTTATATTTTTTTCTTTCTCTCATATTTTTTACGACACTCTTCCACTCCATTTCGGGCCCACATTTATTTCGTTTGACTCTGTATGGTTCGCTAACAAGGATGATTTATGGCAAGATGGTGATTTTTACTTTTAACTTCTCTACCTAAACGGGTATTAAAATCACTTAAAGAAAATGCTGTGGTTCTGCATGGAATCCTGTTTATAAGCTCTTGTAGCGGAAACAGAAATTCATCTGTATAACTCCTATCTCGCTCTGTCAGTTCTACTGAGGCATATACTCATTATCCGTATATATTCATTATATCAGTCATTGTACTTTTTTAGCCGTAAAATGAACAACTAGCACTCAATTATCAATACCCTTCCAACCTAAACAATACTTAGTAGCTTTCTTGTTCATCACGAGCCCTACTTCCTGCCTAAGGGCCCTATCATTCCTGGCGGCATAAACAAATTCTATATCACCTATTTTCATGTTTTCCCCCTGAAATATGAGTTTCTGAAACTCCTAATGAGACCAATTCTCTGGCAAAACGTTAACCAAAATAAATAATAGGTTTGAGGACCGAATTATCATTAATTATTATCAATTATTTACTTTTATTTCTGTCATAAGATAAGGAGACAACTGAAAACTACTACTACTGCTACTAACAAATCACCGCTGCATCAATCCACCTGACGTAAGCAAAGCTACGCACGCTCCTCCTCGATCCCAGAGTAATTCAAAGCCTTCCTCTATACACCCTCCCAGGAAGTTCCCATTTCTTTTAAATCTTTCTTTATGACATCCTCCCACCCCAACTGCGAACGACCTGCTATCCCTTTAGCCCTAGAAGGTTGGCCTAAAGGGACAATCTACGGCAATCTGTCATCCTTCATCCGCAAAACGTACCCTAGCCATTTCAACATTTTTCTCATTAAAGCCATATGAAGCGGGATTGAACCCAACTTTTCAGACAGCCTAATGTTTGAAATACGGTCAGTCAGCTGGGTACCCAGAACAATCCGTAGGTAATTTCTCTGGAAAACATCTAAAAAATCTTCATCCACTTTTCAGAGTGCTCATGGTTCAGAGCAAAATTTGCCAACTGTCATCACTGTAGCTTCCAATATTCTAATCTTGGTTTGCAGACTTATCTACCAATTCTTCCAAACTTTTTTTAAATGTGAAAAAAAAAACACCCTGAACCTTGGCTATTCTACTTTTAACATCTTCACTGCTCCCACCGTCTGCACTAATAATAAAGCCGAGTTAAGTGAAACTGTCCACCGGATCAATATTTTTGTTACCCAAAATCATCTTTTCAACTTCACTTAACCCTAGTCTTAGCGACTTACTTTTCATAACATTGATTTTTAAACCAATTCTAGCACCCTAAACTCGCAAAATCTCTAAAAGTTCACTCATTTTGCTGACACTTTCATTTAGGAGGCTTAAATCATCAGCATAATGTAAGTCCAGGTGAGTTTTTTCTCCACATTGGATTCTGTGGCCTGTGCTCCTTAAGACCAAGTCCATCAAAATGATCCATATAAAGGAAGATAGAACAAAACCCTGCTTAACTCCTAATTTAATACGAAACCATCTGCTAGCCTCATTTCGTACCTTAACCGCAGCAGTATTATTCTCGTACATAGCACTAATCAGTTTAATGAATTTGTCTGGTATATCACACAAGGATAAGACCTTTGCTAAAGCTTTTGTATCAACAGAATCTAACCTTTTCTCATAATCTATAAAAGTGAGGAACAAAGGTGTTTGATAAATCAGGCACTTCTCAATTATTGACCTAAGAGTGAGAATTTGGTCAACACATCCTCTACCTTTTCTAAAACCACACTGTTCTTCTCTTATAACTTTGTCTACAGCATCTCTCAGTCTACAAAGTATCATATTACTAAGTAAGTTGCTACTTACAGAGACCAGATTAATGCCTTGATAAATACCACACTCAATGTTCAATTAAGGTTTTCTTAAAATCGCTAGGTACTTCCCCTTTTTTTAAAATCATATTCATAATCTTCAGTAGGTAATTTCTAACCTCAGAGGCACCATATTTAAGAAACTCATTTACCACACTATCAGCGCCTGAAGCATTATTATTTTTTAATCTTTTTAGTACTATCGCTAATTCTTCCTCAAAAACAAATTTTCCTTCACATCCAAGGAATCACATACCTTTTCATTTTCCTCTATGTCTTTTTCTGCAATTAAATAAAAAAAAAGTTTTTTTAACTGAAAGTAAGGAACGACGTTAAAACTTAAAACGAACAGAAATTATTCCGTATATGAAAGGGGCTGTCCCCTCCTCAACGCCTCGCTCTTTACGCTAAAGTTTTTTATTTTTTAAACAAAACAAGAGTTGTGAGAAAGTCAAACTTTAGCGTAAAGAGCGAGGCGTTGAGGAGGGGACAGCACCCTTTCATATACGGAATAATTTCTGTACGTTTTAAGTTTTAACGCCGTTCCTTACTTTCAGTTAAAAAAACTTGTTTTTTTTTATTTAATTTTTGAACGTTTTTGAATTAATGCAGGTTTTGATTTTGGCTCACCGTACATGAATAATCGAAACAAAATTTGCATATTAATTTGACTTTTATTTGGTTAAATGACTTTCTCGAAACTTTTTTAATTTTATTTACGGACGTTTTTCTTAGTAATAAATATATGTAACTTAAGAATTAACTAACGTAACGAACTTCTATATTCATATATTTTTAATACGCATATTAGGGGGCACGCCCCCTAGTCAATACATCGCTCTTTAAGCTAATGTTCAAATCTTGTTCCAATTCTTTAAAAATGACCCCTTAGTCACAAAGGCCGTTACTTAGAATAAATAGCTCTTATGAAAGTGCTAAACAATCTTTGGCTTAAAGAGCGAAGTATTGGCTAGGTGGTGAACCCAATCATACACGTAATATTTTCTGTTCGTTTTCAATTTTGATGTTACTCCTTATTTTCAGTTGGAAAACTTATTTTTTTTTATATTTAGTTTCTGATCTTTTTTTAAATAATGCTGGGAAATCTGGCGCCCCTTTCATAGCAATGTCCCTTCCCCCATGAAAACTTCCGTCATGGAAAGATCCTCCCACATAACCCTCGACCCACCCAGTCCCCTACTACCAGAAAAATCCCCCCTGAAAACGTCTGTATACTTCCTAATAACCAATACTATATGTAACATTGGGTAATGTTCATAACTTTCAGCCCTCCACCCGGGGACTTCGGGGGATTAAGTCATCCTAAAGGACATAGTTCTCATATTTTCAACCATGCTGAACAAAATGGCTATCTCAAAATTTTAATCAGGTGACTTTGGGAAAAAAATGAGCGTGGGAGGGGGCCTAGCTGCCCTCCATTTTTTGTCACTTAAAAGGGGCACTAGAACTTTTAATTTCCGTTCCAATGAGTAATTCCACGATATTCTAAGGCCACTGGGTCGATACGATCACCCATGGGGAAAATAACAATAAAAAACAAACAAATAAACACGCATCCGTGATCCTTCTTCTGGCAAAAAATGCAAAACTCCACATTTTTGTAGATAGGAGCTTGGAACCTCTACAGTAGGGTTCCCTGATACGCTGAATATGATGGTGCGATTTTCATTAAGGTTCTGTAACTTTTATGGGGTCTTTCCCCCTTTTTTCGAAAATCAGCCAAATTTTCTCAGGCGTGAAACTTTTGATGGGTAGCACTAAACTTTATGAAAGTTATATATTTGAAATCAGCATTGAAATCTGATTCTTTTGATGTATATATTGTTAAAACCCGTTTTCTAAAACCCGTTTCGGTTACCATTGAGCCGGGTCGCTCCTTACTTACAGCTCGTTACCGCGAACTGTTTGACTCTATCGCGGTTTAGTAAATTCCGAAAATGTTCTGCCCATCTTTCTTTAACTCTTCCGTTATCACTAATCGTGGCACCGTTCCTATCGTTAACTGAGACAAGTCGGATTGACTAATCCCTCTCAATTTATTAACATGCCAGTACAATAATTTGCTTTTATGCAGCCTATCTGTGTCTTCCAGATCCTCGGCAATTTTATCCATGGCCTTCACTTCACACTTCCTTAGTTTATATTTTAATTCTTTCTCTACTTTCATTACATTCTTTTTGTTTTCATGTGATCTATCAATCAGATAATTCCTGTACAACTCCCTTCTCCTGTCTATTAAATGTAAAGTTTTTTCACTAATATTCCTAGCTGCACTCTTAACTTTCTTCCCTAAGACACAATCAGCAAACTTCACAAATTGTTTTCCTTAAATTATTCCATCCATCTTCCACATTGTCAAATTTTATACTCTCTAGATTAGTATTCAACTGTTCCTGGAAAATTTCTCTTAAATTCTCATCCTGGAGTCTATCAACATCATAACTTCCCGGGAGGTAGTTAGTCTTCCGAAATTTCAGCTAAAAATTAACCCTAGACCCTACTAGATGGAATAATGGACAAATTATTCTTGGAACAAGAATAAATTCCCGTCCAAAACCTTGTTTTTTTTCAGAATTTTGTGCTTTATTGTATTTGAAGTATAACGGTTCGATGTAACGAACTGTAAGTAAGGAGTGACCCGACTTAATAGTAACCGAAACCCTAAAAATTAAATTTTGGTAACAATTGATACTTCAAAAGAATGATCTTTTTTATGCTGACTCCAAATATATTAAATTTCATAAGTTTAATGTTACCCATCAAAACCTACGAACTGGTGAAAATTTTGCCTCCCGAGTCCCTTTTCTTCCCAATACATTTGATCAAAATTTTGAGATGGTTTTTTGATTCAGCATAGTTGTAAGGTCCAAAAAATAAACCTCTGGGGATGAGATAACCCCCAACAGCCCCTGGGAAAGGGCTGCTATTTACAAAATTTGCCCATTGCTTACATTCAGTGTTTATTATTGGAAAAGAAACTGAATTTTTTTGGGGTGAATTTTCTGGGGGGTGGGATTTTCACGGAAGGTTTTAAATGGAGGGGAGGGTATTTTCTAGCATGATTTGAAAAAAGATTGGAAATTAAATGAAATACAAGATTTTTTCAACCGAAAGTAAGAAGCAATAGTAAAACTGAAAACGAACAGAAAACATTCCGTATATGGGGGGCCGTCCCTTCCTCATCCTTCACTCTTCACGCCAAAGTTTGACTTTTTGTCGTAAATCTTTAAGAAAGAGTGCTCAGACACAAGGGCTGCTGAATTTGAATGAGAAGTATTTTCGAAGAACTTTAAGACTTAAATGAAACTAATTTATTAAAAATTATAGTTATTAAAATACCCAGGACACCAGAATTTTTTTCCATTTTTATAGTAATTTAGTCCAAATAATTAATTAAAAATGAATTTAATAAAGAAGCTATGAAAAAAACAACACATAAAAAACATTAAATAAAGCGGATTAGCCATTTTAGCTACTTACATGGCTACCTACACTGGAGTCACACGCCATAGTCCATGGAGTCACACGCCATATAGTTAGGCACATAAGCGTCAGGTTTGTGCATTTTATGGTACAGCGTGAAATTTGGCAGACATGTGCGGAAAAATATAGAAAATCTGACTGGGGACAAAACCAAATTTTCCGACGTGATTATCGCGCCGTTTTGCGCTTTTCCGCGCGGGAGAAAATAGCTGACTTTCAGAGTGGGAAATTTTTCCGATCAAAGGTTTGTTTGTAACTAATTTGTCTCTCTTGATCCCAAAAATGTTCTTACTTTTTTCATCCGACTCCTGGTTACTGAGTTATCATTACTTTCATCACCATGCTCCTTGCACTTTTGAGTATTTTCAACATTCTGGCTTTGTATTTTTCATCTTAATCACACAGAAACTGGTGAACATGTTGCGGAAAATGTGAAGAATCGTTTAAATCGCAAATTCAAATTTGTCTCTGCGGTTCCGTGCTATTTTGCGTTTTTCCGCGCGAAGAAACAAAAACGCGAATTTTGAGATTAGCGATGACCAAAGATCTCTTTTTTGACTTATTATTCGAGTCTCTTGATTCCAAAAATATGGTTATTTTTGCAATTGGATTCTTGATTCAGGACTTACCAGTTTCATAACCACGGTTTCCATGCCATACTCTAACAAGAACTCATAGCCTCCCTATAACATTCCGAAGGAGATCATACGTTTTTTACTGTAGGTATAAGTAATTAATTACCGTTTCGGATCTCCTCAATAAGCTTTCAGTAAAAAAAATATTTATTCCATACTAGATTTTCAGGACCTAATGTGTGGAACTCTATTCCGGAGAGCATTCGGGCGGCTGAGCACCTGGGGTTATTTAAAAATAAATTGAAAAAATATTTGTTAGGTCAAGGTTCATAGTTTTTTTTTTTTTTTTCTCTTTATTATTATTATTATTATTTATTTTTATTATTATTATTATTATTAAATGAATTGATGAGAGATTGATTTTTTTTTTAGTGTTTTTTGTTTTTTTATTATTATTATTATTAAGTTTTTTTTGTTTTTTTTTTTTGTTTATAGTTAATCATTAATTAGTAAATGAGTTGTATGTACCCGCCCAGTCGCAAGTGCTTTTTTGGTATCTTTCTTGGGGTGGGTATTGGCATATTTGTTAAATGTATTTTGATGTTAAATAAATGAACTGAACTGAACTGAAATTCAACTCGAACAGCTTGACTTAAGGAACTTCGGACGTAAGAAGCATAGTATTATGATTATAAAATGTAGAATACTACACTACTTCAGGTATTTCAAAATAGCTAAACAATCAGATGGATCATAGGAATGAAATAGCCGATTTTGACTTGTTTCAAAAGATTGCTAAAAAAGAAAATGAGGTTCTCATGGACAGGATACAGGTCGAAATCGGCTTCTGATAATTAAAGCTATAAAATGTGCACTACTGATTGTACTTATTATCACAACCTTTACACGAATAGAGATCTGTGCATTTAAGGGAAGCTTTTGTGCACTTGCACCTGTTTCTGCACTTTGTTTTACAGCCATATTTGAGCAGTTCTTTGCAAATTGTCGCTGCCTCAGGAAGATTAGTCCAGAAAGGCTCCCAGCTTCCATTATGATTCACCCAGCCAAAAAAGCACGTTGATGTTCCCACATTATGAACTGTACTTTCTGCAGTTCTTGTAAAACGTCTTTTCCTGCTGTCGGTTTCGTCCGTATCTGTGTCCTCTTTTCGCTTCGGAACCACTTTACAGCGTTCAATTTTAGTGACATTATACTGAGCTCTGCATGATTTATGCCAGAAAGCACTTCGAAGTTCAAGTGTTTCATTCATTCAGACCTTCTTTAAGTCGTCTCAAATTGAGCTACTTCAGCAGTTGCCACAGTGAACTAAATTGTGTCAACCTTCATTCAATATTTTCCTTTCTCATCCTGGTCTGTGAAGGATAATGGAATCGACGAACGATGTCTGTAGACTTCCCAGCTTCTTTGCAAAGAACAAACAATGTCAAACAGTTCGTGGTAACAAACTGTAAGTAAGGAGCGACCCGGCTCAATGGTAACCGAAACTCTAAAAAACGGAATTTTGATACCAATAGATACATCAAAAGAATCAGATTTTAATTCTGATTTCAAATATATAAGTTTCATCAAGTTTAATGCCTGAGAACGTGCCTGAGAAAATTTGGCTGATTTTCGAAAAAGAGGGAAAGACCCCCTAAAAGCTATAGAACCTTAATGAAAATTACACCATCATATTCAGCGTATCGGCGAACCCTGCTGTAGAGGTTTCAAGCTCCTATCTACAAAAATATGGAATTTTCCATTTTTTGCCAGAAGAAAGATCACGGATGCGTGTTTATTTGTTTTTTTTCCCAGGGGTAATCGTATTGACCCAGTGGTCCTAGAATATCGTAGGACGGTTCATTAAAACGGAAATTAAAAGTTTTGGTGCCCTTTATAAGCGATAAAAAAAATGGAGGGCAACTAGGCCCCCTCCCTCTCTCATTTTGTTCTCAAAGTAATACGATCAAAATTTCGAGGGAGTTATTTTATTCAACTTAGTCAAAAATCTAATAAATATATCTTTTACGATGACTTAATTCCCCAGAGTTTCAGGGGGACGGGCTTCAACATATGAACTGGGCCCGTTGTCTACATATTGTATTTGTTATTGGGAAGTATACAGCCATTTTCAGGAAGGATTGTTTTATGGTGGGGGGTGCTGGAGGAGAGGGCTATTTGGGAGAATCTTTCCGTAGTGGATGTTTCTTTGGGGTAATGGACATTTCTATGAAAAGGGGCGCCGGATTTCCAAGCATTATTTAAAAAACGATCAGAAATTAAATTAAAAAAAACAAGTTTGTTCAACTGAAAGTAAGAAGCAACATTAGAACTTAAAACGAACAGAAATTATTACGTATATGAGGGTGTTCTCCCCCAAGTCAATACCTCGCTCTTTATGCTACAGTTTTTTTTAGTGCTTTCAAAAGAGCTATCTATTCTAATTAAACAGCCTTTGTGATTCAGGGGTTTGTGAATTAAAATTTTTTAACTTTTAACGTAAAGAGCGTGGTATTCACTAAGGGGAGAACCCCCTCATATAATCAATAACATATACGTAATAAAAAAAAACAATAAAAAAAAAAAGCCTTTTGGGTCAATTGTGGTTAAGTTATTAAACCGCAAAGTTGTGATGTCAATATGCGCACCAGGAGATAGAGCTTATAATTCTACCTCTGAATATATAAATTCTATTAATCTTATTATTGTCGGTCAAAGGCTACGTGTCTCAAACGATGTACCTGATTTTTGACTGAGGGGGAAACATACCCTAAAAGTGAAAGAATTTCAATGAAAATCACATCGGCAGATTCAGCGCATCAAAAAACCTTATTACATAGGTTTCAAGCTCGTATCTGCAAATATTGGCAACTTTGTATTTTTTGCCAGAAGAAAAATATACGAATATAGAAGTTCGTTACGTAAGTTATTTTGTAAATTACGTCAGAACCAAATTTAGAGACAGCCATTTAGCAAAAGAAAAGTAAAATTTGTATGCAAATCTTGTTTACTTATTCAATGACGGTGAGCCAAAGTAAAAGCTGCATTAACTAAAAAAACGATCAGAAATTAAATAAAAAAAACAAGTTTTTTAAACTGGAAGTAAGGAGCGACATTAAACCTTAAAACGAACAGAAATTATTCCGTATATGAAAGGGGCTGTCCCCTCCTCAACGCCTCGCTCTTTACGCTAAATTTAGACTCTGTCTCACAACTTTATTTCTTAAAACAATAAAAAACTTTAGCGTAAAGAGCGAGGCGTTGAGGAGGGGACAGCCCTTTTCATATACGGAATAATTTCTGTTAGTTTTAAATTTTAATGTCGCTCCTTACTTTCACTTTAAAACTTGTTTTTTTATTTAATCCAGTCCGTAGAGAGCCTTCGACTGGCCAGTAGCACAGGTGTTCTTACAGGATCGAACTTGAGCATACTGCCTGAAAAAATGGTAGTTGCAAACATTGAAAAACGCTTACGTAAACAGGAAGTGCAGAAAGAAGGAAGTGGGAGGGGAGAGTGAGAGGGCAGAAAGAGTCATAGAGAGAGATAGAGAGAACGAGAGAGAGGAGAGTAGAGAGACAGACATAGAGACAGATAGAGAGAGTAGGAGATTGACAGACAGAAGGAGAGAAAGATTTCAGTCGAAAGCTTTATGTTTCAGTTTCTATCTTCTCCAGTAGTTTTTAGGAGCCAGTGAAAAGATGATATTCATGGTTTCGTAGATAAAACTTCTTGTCGTTCCATAGTTTGCGTTTAAATTTGTTTGTGCATGACTCAAATACCTCATATCACTTTTATACGGTATCCGTATGTGTAGCTGAACCCCAAGCAACTGAACCCCTGTAACTGAACCCCCGTGAAACTGAACCTTCGTGTAACTGAACCACCGTGAACCGAACCCCCGTATAACCGAACCCCCGTGCAACTGAACCCTCGGGTTACTGAACCACCGGGCAACTAAAGCCTTGTGTAACTAAACGCTCCTGCAACTCAACCCCGTTTGACTGAACCGCCCTGTAACTAAACCCCGGTTAACTGAACTATCGGGTGCCTGACTCACCGTACAACTAAACCACCGTGCAACTGAACCACCGTGTAACAGAACCACCGTGCAACTGAACCCTCGTGTAACTGAACGACTGTGCAACTGAACCCTCGTGTAACTGAACCCTCTTGCAAATCAACCACTGTACTTACATTTGGTAAAAAACAATAGGGTTATGAACCATAGTTATTTAACTATGGTATAGTTATTTATCCTTTAAACTGTTTTAAATAAAATGGCCGTCCCAAAATTTAGATCGGATGTATTTGGGGGAAAAATAGGATGGGGTGGAAGCTCTCCGATCAGTTTAACTCTGAAAAAGTGCACTGGAAATTATGATTTCCAATCGAATGAGCCCCCCCCCCCAAAGTTCATGCAAAATTTTTTCTACAAAAACCTTATGTGTTAGCAATGAGCAACTAGATTAACTTACAGCTCTTGCCCCAGATGCTGCTGGTGGAGTTGTTAACCCCAAATGCATGGTTATTTGATCTTCATACTATGTTTATTTTTATTTTGATCGGATATATTTGGGGGGAGGGATGTCGGTTAAGAGGGAAAGGCTGATTGTCCTGTGATTACTTTTGATTCTGTAAAATTGAACTTGAACTTTCAATTTCCAATCGAATGAGCCTCCTTCAAAGTTTTTACGATCATCCCTTCTATAAAAACCTTAAATTTTTTACAATTGGTAACTTGCAATAACATACAGATTGCTGATATAGTTGTATCAGCAATTTTTTTTTGGAACAGCTTAGCGTATCAAGATGAAACTTCTGGAGTATCTACCTGCTACTACTGCTATTAATACTGCTACTACTACTACTAATTTAACACCAAAATTACTTCTACTGCTCCTACTACGACCTCTGCTACTATTAAACTAGCACTATTAAGGCTACGCATATCAAATTGAAAATTTGACAAAATGAGGTATTTGAGGTGGAACTTGAACTAAATCAAAAGACACTATGTGCATGCAGATTTTCAAAATGGCATATCACAAAAAGGGATTTGTGTATTAAGTTGGAACTTTCAGGGAGTGCTTAAAGGGAAAGTCAATTCACCAAAACGAAATATGTGCACACTCAGGCCTGGATTTACCACTAGGTCCCTAGGCCTGGACCTAGAAGCGCATAATGCTAGCGGGAGCAATAGATTATCACTGAGTAATTTTTTCCTGACAAAAACTGGACTGATGTGATTTATCGTCGCCAGGTGTACTCTGCCGCCACGCCGCCTATTCACAGAAAAGGGACTTTAAAACAACACAGGAATTCCATGGTCACTTATAAACTGTCAGATGTCTCCCAAATGGTAGCTGAGAGTTCGGTATTACCCCTCTCTTTCATCACTTTTCGCTCATCAGTTGTATTCTGTTAACACACTGTTACATGGTTACATGGTAACACACAGTTACAGTTACATGGGGGTTCAGTTACACGGGGGTTTAGTTAAATGGGGTTGAGTTGCACGGGGGTTGAGTTGCACGAGGGTTCAGTTAAAGGGGGTTCAGTTGCATGAGGGTTCAGTAGCATGAGGGTTCAGTTGCTCGGGGGTTCAGTTGCACGGGGAGTCAGTTGCACGGGGGTTCGGTTATACGGGGGTTCAGTTGCCCAGGGGTTCAGTTACATGAGGGTTCAGATACATGGGAGTTCAGTTATACGGGGGTTTAGTTAAATGGGGTTGAGTTGCACGGGGGTTGAGTTGCACGAGGGTTCAGTTAAAGGGGGTTGGGTTGCATGAGGGTTCAAAAGCATGAGGATTCAGTTGCACGGGGGTTCAGTTGCACGGGGGTTCGGTTATACGGGGGTTCAGTTGCACGGTTGTTCAGTTACACGGTGGTTCAGTTACACGGTGGTTCAGTTACAGGGGTTCAGTTGCTTGGGGTTCAGTTACACGGGGGTTCAGTTACAATGGAACCCAGTTATACTTAACTTAGAAAAGACTATTAGTCACGTGGCGAGACTTTAAACAACATTGAAAAATCACAGGAGTGGCAAAAATATAGTCTTCTTAATATTGTATGTCATGATATGAAGACATTTATTAAAGAAAACAACCCTTATTAAAGGTAAATTGTACGTTACTTGTCCTCTTCTCATATGCTTTCTCTTTAAAAAGTACGTGCCGCGTAGATTTTGTTCTTTTCTTTGTTAAACCAGCTAGCGATATGAGGTATTTCGAGTCCCGCTTTTGAACCTGCAAATGGTCCATTCATTCAGACCACATTCGTTACTTGTACATTAAGGTGAACCAGAGTTTGCAATGTAGAAGTATGAAAGACAGTCTACACCCGGTGATGATGAAAGTGATGATATATCAGTAAAGGATAGTTGGATATTAAAAGTAAGCACATTTTCAGACTCAGCATACTCGATTTAGCCATAAAAGATACCCTATGCGCATCTACTTCCTCATTATACAGAAAAGAGTACGACCCGCGATGATAAAAATGACGATAACTCGACAACTAAAGATCTGATTTTAAAAGTGGGCACATTTTCAGAATCAAATGATCTGAATCAACCAGAAACGACCCTTCAAACGTCAAAATCTTTCAATTTCAAAAATACACGATTTTCCGCGCCGAAAAATGTGCTCAGAAAATTTGGTTCTGCTCCCTGTCAGATTCTCAATATTTTTATACATATGTGTGCCAATTTTTGTGCTATTACCATAAAATGCACCAACTTTATAGAAATCGGCGCGTATGTACCTAACTAATATTTATACAGACAGAAGAGTTAAGCCGATTTTTATATAGAAGAATAACAAGGTCAAGTGAAATCGAAACTCTGCAGAAAAATTTTCTGCCATCTAGCGTTTTTATTCATTACTAAAATGGTGAGAGAGCAAATGAAGAGCAACAGATGAGAAAAATAAGTTAAATGAAAAAAAAGAAGTAAATAACGTGTTCTAATGAAAAAATACCGCAGGAAACGTGGTGACATGATTGTGGCCCACGACATTATTTCCAAAATAAGGCTTCCTAGTTTCCTCATCTCCCCTGAACGTTTTGTGACTAGATAGCATTCCAAGAAAATCTTCAAGAAACACTCCTCAATCCGAAAAAGAACCCATATTATCAGCCAGTAAGTAACAAACTTGTGGAATTAACTTTCTGAAGATACAGTTGTTGCTGATTTGAGCGAAATCTCACTTTCAAGCGAAACCTCGACAACAAACAGGCTACAGCAAGAGTTCCTGTAGAGATAGGAAGCTTATGAGTTCTCAACTCACACGTAGCAAGCAATCGCATCAAACAATCTACAGAAGTCATCATGGAGCATTACAAGGATTAAAAATCCTTAGATTCACTCCGAGCTGCGAGTGAGGGTGATTTAAGGTAATAGCCTTTATTCTTGAACTTCCTCAAAAATTGCATGTGCAATTTTATTAGGAGCTTTGTTTTTACCGATTATACTTCAAAGGAAGTGGGTACACATTTTTTTAAGTTTTCCTAAATCCAGTAGCTTTCTCCGTTCAGTATATTGTAATGATTCAAGGTTTTCAATCACAGAATCTTAGCTTTTTCATTACTAATTGTCATCTGTTTTCATCCGTGTTTAAATCTATCTGAACAATTGTCTGTCATAAAATGTATGTAACTAACCATAGACTGTTTTGGTGAGGATCGGAGAAAAAATATTGTTCCCTTCTTGCAAAGCTCTAGGTCCCTTTATCCTCTCAAAAAACAAGAAACTTTTCCTGAAAGTTCGAACTCGATCCTCAATCCTCGAGATGAAACAAGTTGTGGTTACCAATTTGGTGTTAGGTGCCACCCCCCGTGGAAAATTACCCCGGAAGTTTCATTTCCTGTAAAATTACCTTCGTGGAAAATCTGGCTGTGGAATATTTCCGCTGGATAATTCCCCCATATTCCCCCTGGATAATTTTAGATGTTAGTTAAAAATGAAATTGAAAGTTTTACTCGTCTGTTTAAGACAGAATGCAAAGCTACAGCGTTGCCTGTGGCAAAGACCTATAAGGCTGCGATGTAATTATTATTTTTACCCAGAGGCACGGAAAAGGTATATGCAAAGGGTCATATAGACTTTGGTGATGGCTGGTTCGGTTAAAAATTGAAAGTTCCACTACCCTTTTTAAGAATCAAAAGTGATCTGAGGACAACCAGCTCCCACGAAGCCCCCACGATCCTATGCTCTTTTTCCTCAAATGCATCCGCTCAAAATTTCCAGATAGTCCTTTTGCCCAGAATATTCCAAGGACCAACAAAACTCAGGGATGGCTCTAAAGGGGGTGAGAGGGGTTACTCACCCTCCTGGTTTTGTGAAATCGTATAAGTAGTTTATTTCGACCTTATTGAGGTCCCAGGTGCTCATTTATGAGACAGTCTAAGATGTATTTCCCTCTCCTGGAAACACTTTTGCGATTTCAAACTTCTCGGTAAGAATACAGTCGTTCATATTAATCGTTTAATTTTAATTTTCTAATTACCTTTTTCAATAGAGTCGTTTAAATTAAATAAGTTTTAAAGGGAACGGACTGGTAGCATGTCATGCCTTGAAAGCCTTCTTATGCTCGCGTAAGATTTGTTTTTTGTCTGGTTGTTTGTTTTGTCTAGCCTCTAATTTCTGCGAAGTCATTTAAGTCGTTCATTTTGGCCTCGCCCAGTTCCCAGGTGCTCAACTCAGTCAGAGACAGTTTGTGTTGTATTTTCTTTTCTTCTGAAAAGACTTTGGGATTTTCAGACTTCTCAGTAGAGAAATAGCTGATTTTAGCACTGTTTAGGTTCATTCGTAGATACCGAAAATCGAATTTGCATGTAAATAGAATAGAGTCGTTTTATTTTATCGTTTAATTCTTCTTTTTAATAGTTTCGGATTTAAACAGAGTAACTTAAATTGAACCATGTTTAAAGGGACTAGACTGGTAGCCTAGCAACTCGACTTAAGAATTTGTTTACGCTCGCATATGATTAATTTCTGTCTGATGGTTCAGTAGTTTGGGAAAATTCAACTGAAGCCTGACAACATAATATGAACAAACAAAAAGTAGGAGACAAGGTTATGAGCATGGAGTGTCGGTCATATTTTGACTACTAGTGGAAAAGTAAGGCGAGAAATTTCTATGCATAACGGGAAAGTAATTTCAATTCAAAGAAAAGGAGCCTACACTTACTTTTAAAGTAAGTGTATACAGGATAGTGGAAAAAGTTCAATTAAAATACGATTTTGAGACGGACACAACGCTTAAGAAGGACAAGCAAGACTTTGATGTTTACCCAGATTTTTTTCCTAGGACAAGAGTGCTTTTGAAGACGCTGGGATAGTTCGTTCAAGTCGAAAGGTAAGTTTTATCCCTCGAAGAAAGTACTGAGCAACATTAAAACTTCTACCAAACAGAAATTAGATAAGAAATGTTTGCCTCTGGCTCTTTACGGTAATACTTGATGTCACGCGATCGATCAACACAGATTATGAGAATGAGTCAAATACAGAACAAGACGTTTCCGATCAAAGGCCCAACAAGGTATTTTCTACATGTGTTACCAAGCTGGAATACTTAACATCATTAGTTGCTGGTTCCAATAACATTGTTAAGACTGTCTGGGAAATTTTTTTACGTTGAATGCAAGAGGTATCTTGGTGGAAATACAATCTACATCATCTTCTGTGTTTGAGCTAGGGAAGAGTCGGGTACGTTGGGACGCGGGTCCGTTGAGACACGTGTACTTTTGACAGAAAACTTCAAGCAAAAAATCTGCCGCTACTCTCACCTCTAAAGCCATCTCTTGGACTATCTGTGAATGTAGTATAGTAGTTGCATGTGCAACTTTCTATCACAAAATCTAGGTAAAAAATTTTTATGTGGTTTTTGAAAAATATTTTTGCTTTGCGAAATTCTACGGTACTCTTAGGTAAGCAGCTTCTAGAAAATCGCTTATAGCCCATTAGATAGAAAAATTTATGAGATTTTCGATGGTATACATTTTGTTGTGTTCTTCTCCCATCTAGTGGCTGATCTAATTTTTTTTTCGTAAGTTTGTACTGTTAGGGTACTCTAGGACGCGTGTTCCGGGGTACACTGGGACAGGTTCAGTTCATTATGTCCCAGGGTACCCTTGATTGCTTTAGCCTAGAGAACTTTCAAAAGTATGCTTCTTGTCTTATGTTGACTTTCTTCCTTTCGTTTTTCTACTCTCGATGGGCCTTGTGTTATTAGGTAGCTACAAAAATCCCAAAAATGAAATATTTTACAATCCAGGCCAATCGTATTCCCCTCAACACATAATTCCACTAGTTTAAAATAAATTCCAATAATCATTAAAAAAAATGACTTCAAAATCTATGATTTATAATCTGAAAATTCATAAAGATCCTATACTATTTCTACATTCCCTAAAAATTTACTCATTTTTTTCATAAAATAAACTTCACTGATTCAAATATAAGTCTTCAAATCTAAGACCTCATATCTAAAACCTACAATCTAAGTCTCAAATACTTCAAATCTAAACTCTATAATTTTTTTTTATTTATATCATACAAAATCCTATATTATTTCTATATTCCATAAAACTATATTCAATCAAAAACTCCATACATTCTAATTATTCAATTAAGTTTAAATCTTGCCTAATAAATAGATACAACCTTCTTCTCTTCTAATTAAAAATGAGATGCTGAAGATTTAAAGTTGCTGAATTTATGGTCTATTCTTCAATTTGCAAATGAAATGTTGCTGAATGCCAACACCCAAACGCATTCTTTTATTATTTTGAGGTAGCCATTTGTTTCAAACTAGTGCAAAGGTCAAATAATTCTGGCTCCAGGGTTGACAAATCCTCGGGGCAAGTGCAGTAAGTTATACAAGTTGCACATTGTTAACAGATAAGTTTCCTATCGAAAGGATGGTCTTTGGAGGGGCTTTTCATTTGGAAATCAAAAGTTCCAGAGCCCTTTTTAAGATCAAAATGGGACAAGAAGGCAGCCACCTCCCACAAGTCATTTTCTTCCTTTAAGTCCTTTTCAAAATTTTGAGATAACCGTTTTATTTAAATTAGCTCAAAAGTCAAATCACCATGCCTCTGGAGGTCCGACATCCTGAGCCTCTGGGGCAAGGATTGTAAGTAACACAAGTGGCCCATTGTCAACATATAAGTTTTTTTTTTATTGAGAACACAGATCATATTTGATTCTGATCTGCAAAATAGCTTAGAATATGAAGGTGAAGCCTTAAGGTTATGTTTAGAAGAATGCCAAACACCATGAAAAAACACTTTGTCCTTACTGATTGTGAAAAGGAAATATCGGTAATATCTAAGGAATGGCTGATGATATTAGGTGAAACTTTCAATGTATGTTAAGGGAGGGTTGAAGAGAGATTAGTGGGCAACAAGCCCCCTCCTTGTCCTTTTTATGTTCTCTTTTTGTTAAAAATGGTCCAATTTTACAACCAGAAATTTGATCCCTGGACAATCTTCCCCTAACATAATCTTCATATGAAAAATTGTGCATCGTCAGTAAGTAAGTAGGTAAGTTACTTGTAAACCGTAATAATATAAAATAAATGCGGAGTAAAAAAGGAAAAAAACAAAATAATATAATCCACAAGGAAATAAGAAGGAAAACACAATATAAATAACATAACAATATCAACTGAATCACTGATCTGGAAAAAAAGTGAGAGGATTACAGGCACATGTCTTCTTTGGAGTATTAGTCTTCAGGTCCTTAGTGATGTTGTCAAGCAGCACTAGAGGCTCGATAAGTCCAAAATGAGAAAAAATTTTGTGATTTCAATACCATCTTGGCAAATGTAGCAAAAAATTTACTATATTTAAAATAGCCTCTCCTTAGCTGCATACGGTCTTTATTCCGCATTAGAGGCTGAAAACCGGAAAGAAAAAGAATTGTAGGAGAACAAAAACCATGGTAAATTTTACATAAGCCTCGGTGGCTGTACCTTCCTCTATTAGGTGAGATTTTACCATATGAGATACAAATACACTGCAAAGTATTAGCTGCCAGAAGTGAATATGTAGTGGAAAGTGTTTCATAAAAAGTAATCCCAAGCCATTTCAACTGTGAGACACATTCCCGTTTAGTCTCCAGAGTGTCTCCCGTTTACACATTTCAGTCTCCGTTTAGTCTCCAGAGTGATAGCATCTTTTTGGATTTATTGAACTTTAAAACCAGCTGTGAAAATTGTATTAATTCAGTGCCTTGAGCTTTAATATAATTCAGTGACCTTTGGGATTACAGAAGTTTGACAATACTCTGCTACGGATTATAATCTAAAGTAGACTTATTGATATGGATTAATTGCTGTGTTTGGATTTAATAATACGGTAGCAACAATAGATTGTCCTATTATTTTGTGTGGCGTTCGATTTACTTTGGATTAGCTGATTAAGGATGCCAGAGTACGGTGGTGAATAACTAAACAGGGTCCGCGAAACACCGGGCCAGCCGTCAATTGCTGATTGCCACTGCTGCCGAGGGCCTTCCCACTGAAAGTTAAGTTGATTTTTCTTCTCTTTTTTTTGGTTTTTCTCGTAGTAGTGAAATAGTGTCAAAATTCCAACAGTTCCAGCTTGCGTTAGCGAATTTCAAAAAATTCCCGCTGTGGCCCGTAAGAATTATCCAAGTTTCAAAGGATAAAAAAGGAATCTTCAACTACCTAGTTTTTGGGTATGGAGATCACACAGAGTCGCGCCTAACGGAGAATAGTCTCATCTCGTTTGAGGACTATTACTGCGAAGCATCTACAAAAACTGATAAAAATGTTGGAAGTGCGTTTAAAGAGGTTAACCAGAACCCGGATATTTATAAGACGGCTTCCAAAACTTTCGTGTCGCTGAAAGGAGTTTCTTTTGAACCATCTACTGTGCATTTGGTAGCTAAAACAGTCGCAACTGAGGAAGAAATCGCTAAGACAAAAGAATCAATGATGAGCGCAAAAGAACAAGTTCAAGATAAATGTGGAAACGACCGAACTCTGAAAACTTCTGTTGAGACTATCGTGAGTGAAATATACTCGTCAGTGTCGCTTGAGTTTAATCCGAAGCTAGAGCAATTGTTGGTATCAGTAAAGAATATCAAAGGACTGATTGAAAATTTAGAGAACCGAATTGCAAAATTAGAAGTGAAAATTGATGATTATGAGCAAGAAAAACATCTTGGAACTCTAGTTTTTCACGGTATTAAGCAGCAGCCGGGTGTTGCCGGGTGGTTGAAGTCGACCATTCTGAATATAGCCTCGCAAAACCTGGGGCTTTCCGGTATCTCTGATTGTGATTTTGCTATGGTTTACAGGTCGAAATTGAATAATTCAGGGTCGGCAAACGATAAAGTTGCACCAGTGTTCGTGAGATTTTCTACCTGTGAGACGACCCGTAAAGTGTGCGAGTAAATCAAAATTGGCTGGTTCGAAAATCTTTTTGTCTGAGTCTCTAACCAAGCGCCGTCGTGATATCTTGAGTGCCGCGAGAGACAAGTTTGGCGTGAAAAATGTATGATCAGATCGTGGCCAGGTTCTCCCAATGCTTCCGGGTGAGCGAGCTTTTCGTCGAATAAACTCGCTTTCAGATTGCGTTTAGTTTGTTGTTTATGAGTAGTTTGGTAGTGTTTATCTCGTTAAGATGTTCTATATTGCTCTTTATTTATATTTTTATTTTGTTGTTTATTTTTTGATTTCTTATGAGTATAAATATCATTCCGTTTTAGCGCGAAAAAGGGATGAATTATAGGATTTTTTTTTTTGCGTAAGTTGATATGAGTAGCTAGTAGGTTACGTGGAAGATTGAGTGATTTGCAAAATAATCCATTTAATGTTGATGATTATTTGTTGACGGATATTGGAAATGATGGGTCGCAAATTAGTTTTCGTCCATCTCTTGATAGTAAATATCGCCAGTTATCAGCTTTGGATGAGTTAGACCGGTCTGGATTTCATGCATGTACATGGAATTGTCATTTAACATGCTCTTACCATGAGATTTTTGATTTTATTTCTCGATCTAATAATTTACATATAATAGCATTATGTGAAATATTTTTGGGTCATGATACCCTTCTCTCGTCCTTTAACTTTCCAGGTTATGAACTGATTGCTCGAAGTTGATCATCAATGGGACTTGAAGGCCTGGCTTTCATTGTCCGACAGGATTTGAATTGGAAAAATAGAAAGTATTTTGACATTTGGAAGGAGAGTAAGATAGAAGCCTTTAGTATAGAAATTCAGTTTGAAAATCGAGCTTGTATTTTTACTGTTGTATAGAAGCCACCAAGTGCATCATTTGAAGAGTTTGCTGAAGGATTTGAATGTCTTGATGCAAAGGTAAATAGATCTAGTCAAGAGTTTATATGTATGGGAGACTTTAATTCTGATTTTTTAAATATGCGTGGACCAAATTTGGATTTTTTGAGCCTGATGATGTCAAATGATTTATACCCGACCGTGAGCATTCCAACGAGAATCACGGATCATTCGGAAACGCTCATCGATAATGTGTTTGTGTATTCAGCGATACTAAGTAAAGTGTGCTGCTCTGTTGTTATAAGCCCAGCCTCCGACCATCTTCCGGTTGTATTGCATTTGAATTCTGAAGTGAAGAAAAATAACAGAAAGAATAAAATACCAATACGTGAAGTGAAGCCAGCTAATCTGAAAAAATTGAAGAAAAAATTAGTGTTATTAACTGGGAAACAGTACTGAATGAAAATCATCCGTCGGAAGCATTTGAAAAGTTTAATCAAATAGTGTCGAATATTTATGATAGCACGTGTCCGCTTAAAGAAACAAACCCCAGAAAGAATAAATCGAGAAAACCATGGTGTCATGATGAGCTGCTTAATCTGTTTAATATGAGAAATCAGGCGTGTGAGGAGCATCTGAATCATCCGCAGAATAATGAGCTCCATGTTATGTATAAAGAGCTAAGGAATAGGGCAAATGCCCTAAGAAGGAAAGAAAAGAAGGCATATTTTACAAATGTATTTGAAGAAAGTAAAGGTAACCCCAAAGCAACATGGCAAGTTGTGAATGATCTCCTAAAAGGTACTATGAAGCCATCGGAGCCAAAAATTGTGCTAAATAATAGGACCTTGGAAGAAACTGAGGAAATCTGCAACGCATTTGGACAATATTTCTCTGAAATTGGCTGCAATATTCAAGAAGAAGCAAGGAACTGCCATAATTTTGAATCAAGCAGTTTTGTGGATGAGTGAGGAAGAAGTTTCAAAATGAATTTCCAGCCTTGTACTGAAGACGAGGTACGCAAATTTGTTAGCACGATTAAGTCAAACAGTGCAGGAGTTGATGGAATGAGCCTTAGAACGCTCAAGTCTGTACTGGTTTATTTGCTTCCTGTCCTGGTATACCTTATCAATATTTCTATGGAAAAGGGGATGTTTCCGAGTGCGCTTAAAATAGCTAAAGTTGTACTGTTGCACAAAGGTGGAGTCAAAACTGACATATCTAATTGGAGACCAATATCAATACACCCGACTTATTCAAAAATTTATGAAAAGATTGTTCATCACCGGCTTCACGAGTATCTGATGAAAATTGGTGTTTTACACGATGGTCAATTTGGCTTCTGGAAAAGACATGACGACGCAGGCAGTCCAGCATCTTCTGGAAAATATTAACTCAGCACTTGAGAATGGCGAGCAGTGCATGGGCGTTTTTATGGATTTTAGAAAGGTTTTCGACACTGTTTATTTTAAGATTTTATTGGAAAGAGTGTTTATTTAGGCATAAACGGTAGTGTTTTAAATTGGTTTGGATCGTATTTAAGTGAACGGAAGCTACGAGTGACTTTGAGTGATAATTCTTTTCAGCTATATCCCATTAAGTGCGGTGCTCCACAGGGCTCATTTCTTGGTCCTATCCTGTACCTGATATTCGTAGACACAATAAGACTCTACATTCCTGGAGCTTCAGTTACTTCGTTTTCTGACGACACGGCTTTAGTGACTGCAGCAAAGTCGCTGCACGAGCTCTTTTTCAAGGCAAATAAGGCGCTTGATGCCCTACATGAATTTGTTTGTGCTAGTACACTTAGCGTTAATGCATCAAAACTAATTTAATGATGCTCACGAGGACTGGTTCTCTTCCCACTCTCCTTGGTGTCATTATTTACAATGGCCTACCGCTCTCACAAGTCAAAGAGATCCGATATCAGGGATTCATCCTGGATCGAAACTTGAGTTGGAGAAAACACTGCGACATCATAGCATGCAAGCTGGCGCGAGGCCTTGGAGTTCTGAACCGTTTTCAGAATTTTTTACCTTTGAAAATTCTGCTTTTATTGTATTTCTCATTAATAGCACCTTATATAAATTATGGTTGTATGATTTGGGCGAGTAATTTTAGTTGCAATTTTAGAAGAGTTCAATTTCTGCAGAATAAGGCTATAAGGTTGATTGGAAGGTATGATCGTGGTATTGATAGCACTGAATCACTTTTTAGAAAGTTTAAAATTTTAAACGTTGGTGAAATAAGGGATTATCAAATTGGAGTGTTTGTATTTCAGTGTCCGAATGGTCTTGCACCAGATTTTTTTATGAATATTTTTAAGCCTAATTCGTTTTATCACGATTATTCGACTAGGAGTGCGGATAGTCTTGCATCTGAGCCACGGAACACAACGAGAGCGAGTCAAGTGACTAGACACATGGGCTCGTCAGTTTGGAATTCGTTCCCAGATTCTGTTCGTCAAGCTGAAAGTGTGCCGAAACTTAAAAAACGTATTAAAAATCATTTCTTTTCAGGAATTTGGTAGTGTTAAAGGTTCGAGAGAAGGCTTTTGCTTTGTTTTTTTTTGTAGATATTTTATTTTAATTTTTTTACATTTTGTGCCATTATATATTTATCATTAATTTCAGTTATTATTATTGTTATCCCTTTTTTTCATTTTATTTGGTGTGTTGATTTGGCATGCATGATATCCAACCGGTCGCTTTTTCAAGCATCTTCTTGCTTTAGTGCGAATTGTTGTCACATTGAGTTGTTTTTTTTTTAATAAAAATGTATGAACCTGAACCTAAACAGGAAGTCCAATCATAATCAAAGCATTAATCAGAAGATTTAAATTCCTTGTGAGGCCTGACCTAGTATGACTAACTAGCAGCATCTCATCAGCTTAGGTAATGTGACTAACAATAGCATTTTCTAAGAACACAGTAGGATACAGTATTCAAAATTAGTCTGCAAGTACAGTTTTAAAGATGTATGGAGGCAGCTCCCCCCCCCCTCTCCCACGAAAAACTCCTCATAAGAAAACTCACCTGCAAGAAATGTCCGTATGTTTTCCAATAACCAATATCATATGAAACAATCGACAAATGGCAGGGCTATAGCTCTTAACCTAAGAGCTGTGGGGGTCAATTGATTCCCAGAGATATATTTATTGGAAATTGAAATTATGATGAACCAAATAGCTATCTTGCGTGGGAAAGGGGTTAGTTTCCCTCCATTCTGATTGGTCATTTAAAGGGGCACTTAAACTTCTATTTTTTGTTTGAATGAACCCTTTTCCGATTTTCTAAAACTCAGGGTTCAATGCAATCAACCTAGGGGAATAAACAACAAAAAGCAATACACATCCATGATATTTAAATAACGAAAAGACCACACTACCTTTCTATCATATAAGAACAACAAACTTGGGACTGTTTTAATTTTTCAAATTCACTTTTAAAGCTCCCATTTTCAGTGAGTTTTATCTTATTTATATAAATAGATTGCAGCGGACAAATTTGGGATATTGAGCTAAGACATTCTTATGGTATAAACATATTTCACTATATCAGGCAAATTTCCTGTTGTTTTCCTTGATGTTGTTTTATTCCATGACCATTCTTTGGCAAAAAATACGCAATTTCAAATAATTATAGATGAGAGCTTGATACCTCTACAGTAGGGTTCTCTGATTATTTTGTAGTTATTGATGGGTTCAAGTGCCTTAAAGGGTACATTTCAACACCAAAACATCTTAAGCATTCAGATAAATACTGATATAGTTCTAAGCAAGGGGGAACGGAAGTAGAAATTAATATATAATGCTTCTTGAATTCCAGAAATATTTCTGGTCTAGGATTTTATTATGAACGTATATTATTATGAAAGTAAACAGTAACATTAAACCCCAAAATGAGGGGAATTTATTACTTAAAGGAGGGGGGACGTCCCCTTCCTCGTTTCTACCCTCCTGTCCATGGTTGTAGAAACTTTGGAGGACGCTTATTCGATCTAAAATTGAGAGTTCTTGTCCTTTTGTTCAAGTTGAAAATGATGGGAGACCAACCAGCTCTTGTCCTAGAACTTGTTTTCATATCTGGTTATTTTGTTACCCCCTAGGACTTTTGACTGACATTTTGAAATACATATTTTTACTTTCTCTGTGGCTGTTCAATTTTGCGTGTAGAAGAATTTTCCATGGGGTAATTATCCGAGGGGAGTTTTGGCGGGAGGGGACTTTCCAGGGAGTTTTTTTCTGCGGGTGAGTTTTTTGGTGTGGGTGGGGGAATACTTTATGAATTGTCTGCGGGGAAAGTCTTCGATGGGGGTATTTTCCACGGGAGAGGAGGATATCTCGAGGGGATTTTTTTTCACAAACCAAGTTTTCAAATAAAACTAAGGAGCAAAATTAGACCTAAGATGGGTAGAAACAATCTCAAATAATAATTCAAGCAGAAGACCCAAAATGAACAGAAACTACGTCATTTGCACTCTACTGAAAACAAGATACATTTCCTCTTTTACGAGGTTAATAAATCCTAAATTATTCATACTTTCAGGAATAGATAAAAATATATATTAAACTGTCAATGTACATTCACCAATTCTTTTCAGTAATCTTGGCTGTTATGTTTTTTTTTTTTTTTTTTTTTTGATTTTACCGCAAATAAAAACACATAGCTCGAAATAAAAACTGTTTTCAGTAGAGTGAAAATGAAGCTATGACCTTTAGAAGGCATAGGGGCATTAGTCCTACTCCTGCTTGTGTTAATCTTTGCTCGTTTCACGTTTGACTTGGTTATTTTTGTAATTTCTGTTCGTTTGGGGTTTTACGACTGAATTATTATTTGGCTTTATTCTGCCCGTCTTTGGTTAAAATAGTTCTTTACTTCTCTCTGAAAAACCTTTTTTGGAAAATCTTCTAAAAAGATTATTCTCAGGTAAAACGAAATTAAGCTTATAGATTTGGTTGGAGTAAAGGACACTTCGAAAGTGAGAATGCTTAATTTAGGAGTTCTAGCCTGAAGGTGGCCCTTTTTAACTATTTTTACTAAGTAGTAAAGTGAAATCAATCTTAGTTCTAAATTAAATAAAAAAAAACAAAGTTTTTTTAACCGAAAGTAAGGAGCAACATTAAAACTTAAAACGAACAGAAATTATTCTGTATATGAAAGGGGCTGTCCCCTCCTCAATGCCTCGCTCTTTACGCTAAAATTTTTTTATTGTTTTAAAAAATGAAGTTTTGCGACAGATTCAAACTTTAGCGTAAAGAGTGAGGTATTGAGGAGGGGACATCCCCTTTCATATACGGAATAATTTCTGTTCGTTTTAAGTTTTAATGTCGCTTCTTACTTTCAGTTAAAAAAAACTTTGTTTTTTATTTAATTTCTGAACGTTCTTGAATTAATACAGCTTTGATTTTGGCTCACTGTACATGAATAATTAAAACAAATTTGCATATTAATTTTACTTTTTTGGCTAAATGGCTTTCTCGAAATTTTGTTCTGACTTAACTTACAAATTAACTTACGTAACGAACTTCTATATTCGTATGTTTTATTACGCATATTAGGGAGTTTGCCCCCTAGTCGATACCTTGCTCTTTACGCTAAAGTTCGAATTTTTTTCGAATCACAAACCCCTGAATCACAAAGGCCGGTTAATACATGGTGGGGTAGCTGGCAAGCTACTTATCACACTATTCAGCTCAACAATTGTAAATGGATCATTATAAGGCTCTTCGTTACTCGGGTTGTTGATGTGGTTTATTTTCCAAATAGTATGTTCATCTCCCTCAGAGTCTGGGACATGGCAACCAACAGTGCATTTGAGAATTTCCAATCCTACCTTAGCTTTTTCTTTGTCTGTAACTAGTGCATGACCATTCAAGTATAGAGGAGGATTGGAGCAGGCTGGTGGAGTACCCATCATTGACTTCATAAATCTGAAAACATTGGAGGACGGTTTTCAAAGTCAAGACCATCAAGGAAGTTCTTCCATGACTCTTCTTTTGCTTTAATCATAATTCGTCTAAAACTGGCTCTTGCCTTCTTCCTATGGGATTTTCAATACAGATTGCACAATTATACTTCTCTTTAAGATTATTGAAATTTTTCTTTGCTTAAAGGGCTGGTCAGTCCTGACGTCACACACCTATCTTGACCTTCTAAATTCAAAATCTGGGTGAAACTTGGGCACCATATACAAGGATAATTTATATAAATTTGCTTTTTTCTGCTTAAAGCTTATCAAATTGACTTCGAAGAAGCCCCTTAGGTAAGTTTCACAAGAAATGTATGCAAAGTGATACTGATCATTGGTGTTTTGCACCTAGGTCAAGCTTGGCAAAGGTACATTTCTCAGCTGAAATCATCAAGATTGTATCAGGATTCTTCTAGGCCGGTTAATAGAGTAGATAGCTCTTTTGAAAGTACTAAAAAAAACTTTATCAAAAAGGATAAGGTAATGACAAGGGCTCAAAACCCCTCATATACGTCAAAATTCCTGTTCGTTTTTAATTTTGATACTGCTCTTTTCTTTCATTTGAACAAACTAGTTTTTTAAATATAATTTCTGAACATTTTTAAATAATGCTGTGAAATTCGATACACCTTTTATAGAAATGTTCCTTCAACCAAGGAAACATCCTCCAAGGAAAGATCCACTCCCGTAACCCCCTCCTCCGACACCCCTCCCCTCCTTCCATCAGGCAGAAATCTCTCCTGAAAACGCCCGTATGCTCCCCATTAACTACTACTATGCAAACCATGGGCAAAGTTCATAGCTTCCAGCCCTTCCCCCGGAAACTGTGGGGGGTTAAGTTATTCTAAAAAACATATTTATTAGATTTTCGACTATGCTGAACAAAATGGCTATCTAAAAATTTTGATCGGGTGACTTTGGGAAAAAATGAGCGTTGGAGGGGGTCAAGTTGCCCTCCAATTTTTTTGGTCACTTAAAAAGGGCACTAGAACTTTTAATTTCAGTTCAAATGAGCCCTCTTACGATATTCTAGGACTACTGGATCGATATGATCACCCCTGGGAAAAAAAAGTAAAAAAAAAAAAATAGAAACGCAACCGTGATCTTTATTCTGAAAAAAAATACAAAAGTCAACATTTTTGCAGATAGGAGCTTGAAACTTCCGCAGGAGGGTTTTCTGATACGCTGAATCCGATGGTGTGATTTTCATTAAAGTTCTATGATTTTTTGGGGGTGTTTCCTCCTTTTTTCGAAAATCAGGCAAATTTTCTCAGGTGCGTAACTTTTGATGGGTAAGACTAAACTAAACTTAAAACTATAACTAAACTATAACTAAACTTAATGTAACTTATATATTTGAAATCAGCATAAAAATCTGATTCTATTGATGTATCAATGGGTATCAAAATTCCGGTTTTTAGAGTTTCGGTTACTATTGAGCCGGGTCGCTCTTTACTTACAGTTCGTTACCACGAACTGTTTGAAATGCTGGGAAATCCGGGGCCCCCTTCATAGCAATGTCCCTTCCCCAATGAAAACTTCCTTCATGGAAAGTTCCTCCCATATAACCCCCGACCCCCCTACCAGAAAAAATCCCCCCTGAAAAAGTCTGTATACTTCCCAATAACCAATACTATATGTTATCATTGGGTAAAGTTCATAACTTTACGCCCTCCCCCCGGGGACTTCGGGGGATTAAGTCATCCTAAAAGAAATAGTTATCATATTTTCGACCTTGCTGAACAAAATGGCTATCTCAAAAGTTTGATCGGGTGACTTTGGGAAAAAAATGAGCTTGGGAGGGGCCTAGTTGCCCTCCATTTTCTTGGTCACTTAAAAAGGGCACTAGAACTTTTAATTTCGTTCCAATGAGCCCTCTCACGATATTCTAGGACCAGTGGTTCGATACGATCACCCCTGGGGAAAAAAAACAAAAAAAAACAAAAAACCAAAAAAGCACGCATCCGTGATCTTTCTTCTGGCAAAAAATGCAAAATTCCACATTTTTGTAGATTAGTGCTTGAAACCTCTACAGTAGGGTTCTCTGATACGCTGAATATGATGTGTGATTTTCATTAAGGTTCTATAACTTTTAGGGGATCTTTCCCCCTTTTTTCTAAAATCAGCCAAATTTTCTCAGGCGCGTAACTTATATTTGAAATAAGCAGTAAAATCTGATTCTTTTGATGTATCTGTTGGTATCAAAATTCCGTTTTTTAGAGTTTCGGTTACCATTGAGCCGGGTCGCTTCTTACTTACAGTTCGTTACCACGAACTGTTTGATATATTTTTTGAGCTTTTCAACTATGCTGAACAGAATGGCTATCTCAAAATTTTGATCAGACAAAATTGGGAAAAAAGGGGCGTTGGAGGGTGTCAAGCTGCCCTCCAGCATTTTTGGTCACTGAAAAGGGCACTTTAAATTTTAATTTCCGTTCGAATAAGCTCTCTCTTTATGTTCTGGGACCACTGGGTCGGTACGATTACCCCTGAAAAAAAAAAAACACGCATCCGTGATCTTTCTTCTGGCAAAAAATACAAAGTTGCAGATTTCTGCAGATATGAGCTTGAAACCTATGTAGTAGGGTTTTCTGATACGCTGAATCCGATGGTGAGATTTTCATTAAAGTTTTATGACTTTTTGGGGGTGTTTCCTCCTTTTTTCGAAAATAAGACAAATTTTCTCAGGCGCGTAACTTTTGATTGGTAAAACTAAACTTAATGAAAATTATATATTTGAAATCAAAATTAAAATCTAATTCTTTTGATGTATGTATTGGTATAAAAATTCCGGTTTTTAGAGGTTCGGTTGCTATTGAGCCGGGTCGCTCCTTACTTACAGTTCGTTACCACGAACTGTTTGAAATGCTGGGAAATCCGGCACCCCCTTCATAGCACTGTCCCTTCCCCAATGAAAACTTCCTTCATGGAAATATCCTCCCATATAACCCCCGACCCCCCCCCCCTACCAGAAAAAATCCCCGCTGAAAACGTCTGTATACTTCCCAATAACCAATACTTTATGTTAACATTGGGTAAAGTTCAATAACTTTTCAGTTGAAAAAACTTGTTTTTTTTTATTTAATTTCTGATCGTTTTTTAAATAATGCTGGGAAATCCGGCGCCCCCTTCATAGAAATATCCCTTACCCCAAGGAAACATCCTCCAAGGAAATATTCTCCCGACTAACCCCCTCCTCCAGCCCCCCCCCACCAGAAAAAAATCCTTCCTGAAAATGTCTGTATACTTCCCACTAACCAATACAAAATGTAAGCAATGGGCAAAGTTCATAACTTGCAGCCCTTCCCCTGGGAACTGTGGGGGATTAAGTCATCCTAAAAGACATATTTATTAGATTTTCGACTAAGCTGAATAAAATGGCTATCTAAAAATTGTAATTGGGTGACTTCAGGAAAAAAAATGAATGTGGGAGGGGGCCAAGTTGCCCTCCAATTTTTTGGTCACTTAAAAAGGGCACTGGAACTTTTAATTTCCGTTCGAATGAGCCCTCTTGCTATATTCTACGACTACTTGATCGGTACGATCACCCCTGGGGAAATAAAAAAAAAAAAAAAAAAAAAAAAAAAAAACACGCATCCGTGATCTTTCTTCTGACAAAAAATACAAAATTCCACATTTTTGCAGATAGGAGCTTGAAACTTCTACAGTAGGGTTCTCTTATACGCTGAATCCGATGGTGTAATTTCCATTAAGGTTCTATGACTTTTAGGGGGCGTTTCCCCTTTTTTCCAAAATAAGTCAAATTTTCTCAGGCGCATAACTTTTAATGGGTATAACTAAACTTCATGAAACTTATATATTTGAAATTAGCATAAAAATCTGATTTATTTGACATATCTATTGGCATCAAAATTCTGTGTTTTTTAGTTCTGGTTACTATTGAGCCGGGCTCCTTACTTACAGTTCGTTACCACGAACTGTTTGATTAAATAAAAGATTATTTGCAATATAGGGATTATCTTAATTGTAGAATTGATAAAGACAAGAAGCTAGGCGGAAGATGCTTACTTTTCAATTTTTGTTGTTGCTATTGAATAAATGATTAGGAGAAGTAAATTTAAATATCAAAATAAAAAAAAGAATTGTCTTCTCTACAGCGATTGCTGGTTCTCAGTTTGCTAATAACAGGACCCAATGGCATTTAAAGTGGGGGGTGGTAATTCACTAAGTCCAGTACCCTAGGAAATCTAAAAAATTGAAATTCAGTTCTGATTATTTTTCTAGTTGGGTTTAAAGGGTTCGACACGACTTGTTCTGTATTTTTCCTGCAGTAAGTTCTGTATTTGTGCTCTTTGTTTGTTCTGTATTTGTGCTATCTGTATTTCTGTAGTTCTGTATTTGTGTTGTTGGTGCTCTGTATTTGTATTTACTGCAGATTAAAGCAACCTCGTATACTTAGTAGCACACAAACATTTTTTTTATTCTTTTCGCTTTACATCTCTGGATCTTAGGGAAAGAATGTGGAGGTAATACATGAATAGATATTTGTTCCCTGCTTAATTCGATCTGTATAACTGACTTATGTTTTCTAGTAAAACGTTTTTTTTAAAGTAATTATCCTTGCCAGTACCCATCTGATTTGCTATTTTGTCTTCTACATTTCCTGAGCACCGATATTAACAGTCCTGAATTTAGATATCTTTGAATATCTTACGTATCTAAATAAGCAAGTTCTGGCCCCAATTTTAGACCCACAGAGAGCCAACCCGGGTATCGAAGCACTGAATTTGGTTTTACCGGTAATTTCTTCAGTTTTGCAATTTATATAACAAGGAACCATATTATATCATTCAGTATATTTCATAGGACTAAAATAACTAATAACATGTAACAGAACACATTACAACAAACATAGCAACTAAAATAAAAAGTTCTTCGTCAACTTATATTATATTCAGCCATGGTAGCCTCCCGAGCTGCTCCCTGTAAAATAAACTACACTCAAGAGACATGTAACTTTACAGTAACTAGGTAATTTTGTGCAGAATGCAATAGTAAAAATATATGAAGGGCATATAGTAAAACATGAAAGGCAACATATAGCAAAGAACTTACTCGTCACACTATCCACAAAACAGATATAACAGAGAAAATCGAAAAATATTTATCAGTAGTACGTTTTAATTAGATTAAGTGATATTCACATTTGGTTATTCTATAGCCTTTATTATTACCTAGACACTTGGGCAGGGCATGGGAATGTAAATCTATAAAAAAAAATATGTGTGGAAGCCACTATAAAACACAACTTGTGGAGATGATAGTAGTAGAAGCAGTTTGCTGTGTTTGTCAATTCTCTGCATATATATCATTCAAATCTTTTCATATATCATTCAAAACTAATCATTCATTTCATATATCATTCAAATTTCTTTCATATATCAATTCAATTTCATGATATAAATAAAATTTATCTATCATATATCATTCATATATATCATTCAAATGTCTTTCATATATCAGTTCAATTTCATGATATAAATAAATTTATATATCATATATCATTCAAATCTCTTTCATATATCAATTCAATTTCATGATATAAATAAATTTATATATCATATATCATTCATATATATCATTCAAATGTCTTTCATATATCAGTTCAATTTCATGATATAAATAAATTTATATATCATATATCATTCATATATATCATTCAAATCTCTTTCATATATCAATTCAATTTCATGAAATAAATAAATTTATATATCATATATCATTCATATATATCATTCAAATCTCTTTCATATATCAATTCAATTTCATGATATAAATAAATTTATATATCATATATCATTCATATATATCATTCAAATCTCTGCATATATGTCCAAGTTCTAAAACTGGGTGCCTAGATGCAATTTATTTAAATCTCGCGCAGAATTCTAGCTGTTAATGGGAAGAGACTTGGCCCGAAGTCCGGGTCAAACATTGGCCTAGGTATGAAAGTCTAGATAGCCATACTTGAACGGAGCCTAATTATGTTTTATAATAAGAATACTATGTTTATTCTAGTTTCATGTTTAAATTTATTCATTTAACAAATATTTTATTTTATTATTTATTTATTTTATGATATAAACAAGAAATATTTATTACTATCTATTAATAGTATTTATCGACAATGTTTAATAGATGTTTATTTAAATATCTATTTATTTTATTTGTACAATTTTATTTATTTATTTTATCTATTTATGTTTTATTATGATTATCTATTTATTTCAAAATATTATGTTTTACCCAGACTTAATAATTCCATTTTCTATAATAAGAGTTAGCTCGACCAAGGTGTCCCATGAGCTATTCTATAATGGTTTAGATTTATTTGTGCTTATTCCACTCTGTAATAAATAGCATTAAAGTTGTATCCTATTTGTAAGGTATTGAAGCTAAAAATAATTAATATTGCTTTGGTGCTGAATTTGGATTAATTCATGTATGGTTATGGTTGCCCCTCCAATAATTTGGAGAAAAAATTATTATATAGACCCTGCTCCTTGAATAGCTGGATATGGACCCTTCTTGCCCCCCCCCCCCCCGATGAAAATGCTGTAGATTCACCCCTGGTCCATACCGTGAATGTTTGGCTAAAATATTGTGCCATTTTACAGAAGGTCTGCCGGAAAAACGGGCAAGAGTGTGAAGCTGAAACATCCTAATGCTACTGCTTATGCTCATAGTACTACTACTAGTAATCATAATACTACTGCTACCATTATTAATAATGCTATTGGCACTATTACTACTAAGGACAAGGCTGCTCACAACTACTACTATTACAATTGGTACTGCTACTAAGGCTAATGGTATTAAGGCGAAAAGTTTGGGGAATATTCAAACTTTGTTTAACTAAATCAAAACACACTACAGCTTCTCAAGAGGAATAATTAGCAATACTTCATGAACTGTCAAATGGTGTTGATTTGAAAGTTCCAGAGTGTGTTGAGGAGGATGTTGAAGAAAACCAAAGGTGCTATGAGCATACTGCTGCTAATGCTACTACAACTATTGCTACTACGCTAGCTAAGGGTATTAAAGGTAAAGCTTCTAAGAATATTTAGGCGGATGTTGAACTAAATCAAAACGAAGTATGAGCATTAGATTGTCAAAAGACAGCAATATCTGAAGAACGGCTTACATTATTAAGTTAGACCTTTCATGGTAAGTTTTGGCAGATTTTGAACAAGCCAGAAAAGAATGTGTGTATGCTATTAATACTACAACTACGATTATCGTTGCACATTATGCTCTAAAATTAAATAAAAAAGCACAGTGTGTATGCTGGTTGTCAATAAGACATCTCAGCAATATCGCAAGAACGACTCAGCGTAATATGTTGAAACATAAGTTGAAACAGTTTGGAACTAAATCAAAATACACTCTGCCCACACAGATTGTCAAGAGGACGTATCAACAATGCTTCAGGAATGGTTTATGGTATTAAGTTGAAACTTTCAGCATATGTTGAAGCGGTTGTTGAAGAAAACCAAAAGTGCTATGTGCATACCGCCACTAATGCTGCTACTATTACTACATCTATGGCTACTCCGCGAGCTAAAGGTATTAAAATCAAGCTTTCTAGGAATATTTAGGTGGGTATTGAGCTAAATTAGAACGAACTATGATTAGGTAGATTGTCAAAAGGGTGACAAAGCAATATTTCAAGAACGACTTTCATTATTAAGTTAGACCTTTTAGGGTAAATCAAAAGGCACTGTGAGTATGATGGTTGCCAATAAGACGTCTCAGCAATATCCCAAGAACGATCGAGGGTATTAAGTTGGAACTTTCAGGGCTACTGCTTTTACTACGTCTTCTCTTACAATTTAAATTAGTCAATAGAGTGTAATTGCATCCAGGTTGTCAAAGAGCATAGATAGAACTTTTCAGGAATGGTACTAAGTTTTTTTTTTTTTTTTTTTTAACCAACCAGAGGATTTGTAAAAGTAAACTAAATAGTGTCCAGATTCTCAAAAGTGTGATGCTGCTAAAATGGTAGAAAAAATTTCTTCAACATACAATTATCAAATGAAATTAAGAATTCTTGTAGAAAAAAACCGAAAAGATAAAAAACACTATTTTCCTGACAATTTAATAAAAAAAAACACCTGACAATTTAATAAAAAACACCTGACAATTTAATGTACATATACTGATTTTTTAAGTTAAAAAGTGAAAACATTAAGATACATTTTGTTTTCAGTGAAGTTTAAATCATATTCTAGCCTTGAGAAGGTATGGAGGTGGTCAACCGTATTCATGTTAATTTCTGCTTGTTTTAGTTTGACTCCGTTATTTATTGTAATTTAGTTTGTTTTTAAGTTTCATTTATTTATAGAAGGTGATTTGTGGTATTTTTGCGCTTGGAAGATTATTTGACTTTATTTCTGCTCCATTTTGATTTAATAGAACTCTTTACTTTTCTTCAAATAACCTATGCTGCGGAAGTTTTTTAAATTAATCAAAGAAGGGATCTAAGGTCTTTACAATAATAGGAAAGGAGGTTGATAGAACCAAAATATCGAACAAAAAAAAAAACAAAAAAAAAAGTTAAACTAAAATATTAAACACCCGATCATAGGAGTGTCCAAAATCTGCCACCAATTAAAACCATGTTCCAGTGGTGGTGATGAAGGTATGATTAATATCCTTAGCCTTTGGTTGTAAATTTTCTTCCTAATTTTTATTCAAATCCTACCAAATTCTTGAACATATTGCTCTTTGTAAATTCGAGAGAATATTTTACCGTGTAAGTTACTTTTACTTAAAACGTCAGTATTTTTTTTTTCTTTTAAAATTTATTTTGAATGGGGGAAAATTTTCTTGATTTGCTTTAGAATACCCTCCAGATTAATTTTGAATTACTATTATTAATAACTGTGTAGTATTGACCTGTATTTCACAAGAATATATTCCAAAAAAGTATACTTACCATAGCCACTTGGAGGGATGACAACAATTGCTCCTCCACTGCCTCCACCACCGTAACCACTACCATGACCTCCACCAAATCCAAATGATCCACCTGATGAGCCGCCACCATAGCCTCCACCAAATCCAAATGATCCTCCTCCATTACCACCGCTAAATCCAAATGACGGACCAAATGATCCACCGGATGAACCGCCACTATAGCCTCCAGTAGATCCTCCACCATGACCACCACCGAATCCAAAAGAGCCACCACCACCTCCATAGCCAGAGCTAGTGCCAGCAAGCGTACATCCCAGAACGGAGAAGATATAGATGGTGGAAATCTAAAATACACATACAAGAATAAAATAATCTCCTTATTTTATTTATTAAATAAAATAAATATGTCTTCTCAAATGAAACATTAAAATATAAAGAAAAATCATAATATTATTTCGTTTGTGAAGAAGGCTGCCCTCTCTTGAACCCCTGCTATTTACACTGAAGTTTGAGTTAAAAAAAAGAGCTCGAATAGATGGAAACACAGAATAGATGGAAAATATATCGGGCTATATATTCGCATATTAGGAGGGAGGAGGTGGGGTTGAAGTCTTTGGACAGTGTGAAGTTAGATTCAATTCTTACTACATAATATGCAGAATAATTGTACCTAACACATTAGGCAAGCAGACCCGCTATACTTTACCCCCCCCACCCTAATGTGCAAATATATAGCCGAAATTTATTTGTAAAGTATTATATTGTTTTCTTACTTTGGTATATTTCAGTATAATTGAGCGTCAGAGAAATATATTAGAAGAACATTAGGTAGGGTGTATATCATACGAATACCATATTCTCCCTTCAAGAAATTGAGATTTTTTATCAAGACCTAGCAACATGAAAGAAATAAAATTACTCGGTTTTAAAAATGCAGAAATAATTGATTTCGAAATCTTCAGATCTATCTAAACTTACCTTTTTGATGAACATTTTTTAGTCAATAAAAGTTTCGTTAACTGTAAACTTGAGGTAACTGATATCAAAACCCAAATTACTTTCCATTTTATGCAAATTTCAAGGGTGGCATTCTTTCTCTTCATTCATTCAAATTTTGTGCGTTCAGCTAGCTAATTCAAAATTTGTAGTCATACAAACAATTGAACAAGCAAAATTGACTGGCTTTGTTTTTTGAGATTCGGTGCGTTTCATTTGAAATACTTTAAAAAAGCAAAAATTTCATTATGGTAATTTATCAAATATATTTATTGATAATGCTGGTAATTACGGTCTTTAAATTTCAAGCCAAAACACATGATCCTAGTAGAATTTTTTCCCTTTGGATTGGATAGCAATACTTGATTTTCATCCACAGGTTTGGCGTATAAAAATTTAAAAGATTTTTGGTTGGGGAACCATCAGATATCTAAAAAAAAGGATTTGACCACCATTAAGGTTTGTAACGCAAATATCTATGCTAGATTTAATGATGGAATAAACTTTTTCTAGCACTTGCAATTTTTTGCACAGTTTTTTGGATATTTCTTAAGTGGTGCATAGGGTGAATGTAAAAAGTAGAATAGCCAAAGCACGGGGTGTTTATTCACCGTCGAAGAAATGGTTAGAATAGGATGATAAGTCTGGAAACTGAGCTTAGAATGCTTGAAGCTATGGTAATAACAGGGGTCAAGCATGATTCTGAAACGTCAGTGCTTCAAAAGGCAGAGTAAGACTGATTGATTGTTTTCAAGAGGAATTGTATAAGGATACTCTTAGATAGTAATTCTACTGACCGTATTTCAAACAATTGTCATAGTTTTCCATGATATTGTCGAAGGATAGCCTTAGAAACTCATTTGACTGACCGTGTTTCAAAAAATTGTCATAGTTTTCCACAGCGTTATCAAAGGATAGTCTTAGGGACAAATTTGACTGACCGTATATCAAATAATTGTAATATTTTCCATACATTGTCGAAAGATAGTCTTAGGGATTCATTTAACTGACCGTATTCCATACAACTGTCGTAGTTTACCTTAGCATTGTCGATAGATAGGCTGCCTAAGTAAAGAACGATGTTGGCAAAATTTATTATTATTTTTTTTTGGTTCTTGGTCTTAGACCAGGGCACTTCGTATTGAAAGAGCTGTAGTAGAAACTTCGAAAAGGGCTCATTCGATTGGAAATTGGTGTGACTTGTGCCCTTTTTAATAGTCAAAAGTTATTGGAAAGCAACTAACACCCCTTCCACGCCCACAATTTCCCCAAATACATCAAATCAAAATTTTGAGATAGCCATTTTGTTCAGCGTAGTTGATTTCCAGATAGAAATTATTTTTCTGAGGAGGACACTCCCCCACAGCTTTCAGGGCAAGGGTTGTAAGTTATGCCCTGGGGGCATATAAGGTGTCTATAGAAAGCGTTGCCGTAGAAACTTCAAAAAAGGCTCGTTCGATTGAAATTCAAAGGGCTAGTGCCCTTTTTAATAGTCGAAAGTGAATGGAGGGCAACAAACCCCCCTCTCAAGCCCACCTTTCCCCCAAACACATCCAATCAAAATTTTAAGATAGCCATTTTGTTCAACGTAGTTGAAAGTTCTGGAAATAAGGTCTTTGAGGATGACACCCCCCCCCCTCACAGTCCTCGGGGCAAGGGTTGTAAGTTATGCCCTGGGGGCATATAAGGTTTTTTTTATAGAAAGCATTGTCGTAGAAACTTCAAAAAGCGGTAATTTGATTGGAAATTGAGATGGCTAGTGCCCTTTTGAATAGTCGAAAGTGATTGGAAGGCAACTAAAACCCCTTCCACACCCACCATTTATCCAAACACATTCAATCAAATTTTTGAGATAACCATTTTGTTCAACGTAGCTGAAAGTTCTGGAAATTAAGTCTTTGAGCAGGACAACACTCCCCCCATAGCCGTCAGGGTCCGGGTTGTAAGTTATGCCCTGTGGGCATATAACGTTTTCATTGAAGGCTTTGTCTTAGAAACTATGAAAAAGGGCTTATTCGATTGAAAATTCAAAGGGCTAGTGCCCTTTTCATTATCGAAAGTGATTTGAGGGCAACAACCCCCCCCCCGCTCAAGCCCATTTTTTTGCCAAACATGTCCAATCAACATTTTTAGATAGCCATTCTGTTCAAAGTAGTTATAAGTTTTAGAAATTAGGTCTTTGAGGATGATAACCCACTCAGAGCCCTCGTGGGAAAAGTTTTAAGCTATGACCTGGGGCCATATAAGGTTTTTTAAGGATAGTGATGTTATAGAAACTTGAAAAAGGGCTTATTCGATTGGAACTTAGAAGGGCTTGTGCCCTTTTTAGTAGTTGAAAGCGATTAGACCATAACTAACACCCCACTCATACCCACCATTTCGCCAAACACATCCAATCAAAATTTTGAGATAGTCATTTTGTTCGACTTAGTTAAACAGTCTGAAAATTATGTTTTTCAGGATGACGCTCCCCACACATCCCTCAGAGCAAGGGTTGTAAGTTATGCCCTGGGGGCATAAAAGCTTTTTTTTTTAATAGAACGCGTTGTTGTAGAATAGTGCCCTTTTTAATAGTCGAAAGTGATTGGATGGCAAGTAATCCCCCTCTCACGCCCACCATTTCCCCAAACACATTCAATCAACATTTTGAGATAGCCATTTTGTTCAACGTAGTTGAAAGGTTCGGAAATTATGTGTTTGAGGATGACAACCCCCTCACATCCCTCGGGTCAAGGATTGCAAGTTATGCCCTGGGGCATATAAGGTTTTTTTTTTACAGAAAGTGTTGTCGTAGAAACTTCAAAAAGGGCTCATTCGATTAGAAATTGAAAGGGTTAGTGCCCATTTTAATATTCGTAAGTGATTGGAGGGCAACTAACCCCCCTCTCAGGTCCACCATTTCCCCAAACACATCCAATCAAAAATTTTGAGATAGGAGTTTTCTTTAACGTAGTTGAAAGTTCTGGAAATTAGGTCTTTGAGGCTGACAACCCCCCCTCTCCAGCTCTCAGGGCAAGGGTTGTAAGCTATGCCTTGGGGGCATATAAGGTTTTTATTGAAAGCGTTGTCGTAGAAACTTCAAAAGAAAATTTGAAATTGATTGGAAATTGAAAGGGTTAGTGCCTTTTTTTAATAGTTGAAAATAATTGGAGACTAACTAACGCCCCTCTCAAGCCCACCATTTCTCCAAACACATCCAATCAAATTTTTCAGATAGTTATTTCGTTCAACGTAGTTGAAAGTTCTGGAAATTAGGTCTTTGAGGATGACAACCCCCTCACAGCCCTCAGGGCAAGGGTTGTAAGTTATGCCCTGGGGGCATATAAGTTGTTTATAGACAGCGTTGTTGTGGAAACTCAAAAAGGGCTCATTCGATTGGAAATTGAAAGGACTAGGGCCCTTTTGAATAGTAGAAAATGATTGGAAGGCTTGACATTTTTTAGTAAAGATCGATGTGGGTACAATGTATTATTTTTTTTTTTTCTTTTTTCTTTTTTTTTTGATCAGGGCATGTATCGAAGGGGTTGTCTTAGGAACTTCGAAAAGGGCTAATTTGATTGAAAATAGAAAGGGCTAATACCCTTTTTAATAGTTGAAAGTGATTAGAGGGCAACTAGTCCCCCTCCCACGCCCACCCTTTCATTTGCCCATTATGTTTAAAAACTAAATGTTGTCTTAAGATTAAATCAATATGCACTGTGTTAATGCTAATTGCCAATAAGGCATCTCAGCAGTATCCCAAGAACAACTGAGGGTATTATGTTCGAATTTTCGGGGCTACATCTGCTCTTAAAATTTAACCAAATCAAAATAACGCAAGTGCATCCAAGCTATCAAAGAAAGTAAACAGATTTTTTTATGCAAATGGTATCAAGCTTTCCATTTCAGGTCAACTAGAGGAGGTATGAAACTAAATTAAACACTGCTATTTGTGTCCAGATTTTTAAAAGGGTGATTGTTGTTAAAAATTGCTGAGAATTTTTTTCCATCACACAAATAGCAGGCCAAACATAAAGTCTAAAAAAAACGAAAATATTTAAAGTATTTTTGTCTTTTTCCCTGAAAAGACAATGTCAATATAAAACGCACAGAAATTAATTAAAAAACTTTTTCTACAAAATAATTTTTTCAAAGAAAAGTAATGAACTCCATGAAACCAAAAATGAGTAAAAATAAAATAATATAATCTACCAAGCGTGAAACTGCCACAAATCAGCTTCGATAAATAAATGAAACCCAAAACGAACAGAAATTACAATAAATAACCGAGTCAAACTCAAAACGAGCAGAACATGAGTTTGGCTCAAAACCCTTAAGCCTTTCCAAGGCCAGAACATAGTTTTCACTTTACTGAAAAAGTAGAAATGCATTGTCAGTTTAATATAAATATACTGATATTTAGTAATCAAAATGTTAATATTATTTGCTTAATTAAAGTTATAAAAGTAAAATTTTTTAATTTTTTCAATAAAGCGCAAATAAATGAGACCCAAGACGAAAAGAAATTACAACAAATAACCGAGTCAAACTCATACCGAGAAAAAATTAACATGAATAGGGCTGAAAACCATGGGCGCCCATATGGGGGGCAGGGAGGGGCTCCCCCCTGGCTGAATGATGCCGCCTTATTTTTATATTTTTGTTCCGAGATTTCTATTATATAGCATTAAAAGTGCCAATTAGACGAGGTTTGCCCCCCCTGAAATTCAGCTTATGGGCTCCCATGCTGACAACCCCCCCCCATGCCTTTTCAAGACCAGAACATAATTTACACCTTACTAAAAAAAAATACATTTTAAATGTTTAAACTTTTTGAACTTTAATAAATAAAAAATTAATAAGATTTTCATATCTAGTATTTTTTTGTGAAATGTTATCACTGTTTGTGAAAATCACTGTCTATTAAAAGGATTTGATCCCTAGTTGAACTTTTATTATTTATCAATATACTGGTATTTATTCATTAAAGTTCTGATAATATTTTATTCATTAAATTAAAAACAGGGAAAACATTTGAAATGTATTTTGCTTTCAACAAAGTGCAAATTATGTTCTGGTCTTAAGAGGGCATGAGGACTGTTACTTCTACTCATGTTAATTATTGTTAGCTTTGAGTTTGACTCGGTTATTTGTTGTAGTTTCTATTCATATTGGGTTTAATTTATTTAGGCATACTTGTAAAAGCAGTCACAGTATTAGCATTGATATTACTAGAAGAGCACTGTGGGCAAATTTTTTTTTTTTTTTTTGTTTTTTTTTTTGTTTTTTTTTCTTTAGACCAGGACACTTTGTATTGAAGGAGTTGTCTTAAAAGCTTCGAAAAGGACTCTTTCGATTGGAAATTGGAAGTCTTAGTGTCTTTTTTAATTGTCAAAAGCGATTGGGGAACAACCAGCCTCCTCCCCCCCTCGCCATCATTTCCCCAAACACATCTAATAAAGATTTTGAGATAGCCATATTGTTATGCGTAGTTGAAAAGTCTGGAAATGATTTTTATAAGGATGACAGCCCCCCCCCCCAAGACGCTCAGGCTAAGGGTTGTAAGTCCTGCCCTGGGGGCAAGTAAGGTTTTCAAAGAGAGGGTGGTCGTATAAGCCTCCGAGGGCACTCATTAGATTTGTAATCAGAAGTTTTAGTGCACTCTGTAAGGGTCAAAGTGATTGGAGGGCAGCTACCCCCCCCACACGTCATATTTTTCAAAAATGCACCAAATAGAAATTTAGAGATAGCCATTTATTCAAAAATAGTCCAAAAATTATAGGCAGTACAATTCTTCTGTATAAGTAAAGAGTGATGTGGGCAAAATAAATCCTTTTTTTAAATTCCTTTTCTTCTGCTTTTATTTTGTTTTTTTTTCTTAGACCAGGGATGCGTATGGAAGGAGTCGTCGTAGGAACTTCGAAAGGCGCTCTTTCGATTGGAAATAGCAACTTCTCTTTTCCTATCTAATAGTCGAAAGTTATAGGAAGGCAACCTGTCCCCCCACGCCCATCACTTCCCCAAATACATCCAATAATTTTTTTAGATAACCATTTTGTTCAGCGTATTCAAAAGGTCCAGTAATTCTGTCTTTGAAGATTACCCCCCCCCCCCCATAGCCCTTAGAGCAAGGGTTTTATGTTATGCCTCAGGGGCATTTTAGGTTTTTATGGAAAGGTTGGTCACATGAATTTTGTAGGGGGCTCATTGGATTGGAAATTGAAAGTTCTAGTGCCCTATTTAAAAGTCAAAAGTAATTTAAGGGCAACCGACCCCCCCCTTGCCCATAATTTCCTCAGTAACGTTCAATCAAAAATTTTGATATAGCCATTTTGTTAAGCATATTTGAAAGGTCCAGTAATTGTGTCTTTGGGTATGACAACCCTCCCCCCCACCACCCTTAGGGCAAGGGCTATAAGTTATATTAGTTGCCCATTGTTAACATTTAAGGTTTTTATGGAAAGGGGGCCGTATAAAACTTCGGATTTGGCACAATCAACTAGAAAGCAGAACTCCTAGTGTTTTAGTTAAGAGTCAAAAGTGATAGGAGGGCATCTATTCCCCCCCCCCACGTGTTTTTCCCCGAAATGTAACCGATAGAAATTTTGAGATAGCCATTTCCTTCAAAATAGTCTAAAGTTTATATAAAAAGGCCTTCGGGGTTGAAAAACCCCTCAGAACCTTGGGGCAAGTGTTGTAAGTTATGCCGCAAATGCATATAAGTTTTCATGGCATGGGTTGTCACAAAAACTTCGGATAAGGCTCATTTGATTGAAAATTGAAAGTTATAGTGCTCTTTTTAAGATTCAAAAATACACTGAACGTGAACAGCCCCCCCCCCCTAACGACCATCATTTTCCAAAACGAATATCTAATCAATATTCTGAGACTTCTATTTTCTCCAGCATTGTTGAAAGACTCTGTACTTATGCCTTTGGAAACGCCCACCCCCTCACAGCCCCAAGAACGCGGGTTCTAAGTTAGGCAATTCGTTCACTGTTTACATATAGTGTATGTTATTGAGAAAAGTATGCATCTTTGACCCTTACTTTCCAAAAAGACAAATGGCATTCATGAGTCTTTCGAAGAAGATTGAGGGGAGTGCTGAACTAAATCAAAACACGGTATATGTATACGAGCTGTCAAAACGACGTAACTCAGGAGTGACTGAGTATATTAACTTTGAAATTTCAGGAAATTATAAGGGAGAAGATCAATTGGCTAAAAAGGTAATACTTGTACGCTACTACTACTACTACAACTACCACCTATGCTATTGCTTCCACTATTACCACTACAGACACAGTACTAAATTTAAAATATTGAGGGGAAATTCGAACGAAATCAAAAGACACTCTACTACTACTACTGCTGCTACTTCAACTACTACCTCTATTGAAACTACATGTAAGGCAAAGAGCACTAAGATAAAATCACAAAAGTATATAAATACACAGTTTATCAAAAGGATATATAAGCAGTGTCACAGCAACAGCTAATTGTACTGGGTTGAAACTTCCAGGACGTGATGAGAATGATGTCCAAATCACCAAAACGCAATACATATACTATTAATGCTATCACTACAGTTATTGTAACTAATGACGCTAACGGTACTAAGGTGAAGCTTTTAGGGAACATTTTGGGGTAGTATAACTACCCTAAAAGTTATGTAGGGAACATAACTTTCAGTCCTCCCCCTGGGAACTTTGGAGGATTAATTCATCCTAAAAGATATATTTGTTATATTTTTGAGACTAAAAATGAAGATATTTATACACAGTTTCAACTAGCTATGGCTAGGTCTGTTAAAGATGAGCTATTTTCTTGCGAAACCACACAAAATCACAAAAAATGTCAAATTTTTCCTTATTACCTATGGAATTTGACTAAAAATGAAGATATTTATGCGCAGTTTCAACTATCTATGGCTAAGTTTGTTAAAGACGAGCTATTTTCTTTCGAAAACACACAAAATCAGAAAAAATGTTAAATGTTCCTTTATTATCTACCCAATTGGACTAAAAATTAAGAAATTATACAGTTCCAAGTAGCTATGACTAAGTTTGTTAAAGACGAGCTATTTTCTTGTGAAAGCAAACAAAATCAGAAAAAATCTCAAATGTTGCTTTATTACCTATGCAATTGGACTAAAAATTAAGATATTATACATAGTTTCAATTAGGTATGGTTAAGTTTGTTAAAGACGAGCTATTCTATTGCTAAAAAAATTAAATTTAAAAAAAACGACTACTTGTAACAAAAATAAATAAATTAAAACATATGCGAAAAATTATCTTAAACATTACTTACATGTATCTATTTGAAGGATGCTTCAAATACCATGAAAAAGCATAACATGCTGCTTCAGACCTCTGAGCTGTATTCTCTAAAATAAATTTTTTTCCTCGCTAAAGATATCTCAATAATATTTTATTCACCTATACCAAACGTCCTTAACAAATCTCCTCCACTATACCTAGTGGAGGAAAATAGAACCCTCATTTTTATTATTATTAAACAGTTTCAATCAAATAAACAAGAATATTAAAAAAAAAAGTCAAGTTGTTAGCTGAAATTTACATTATGAGAAAAATAACGTCTAAAGGTCATAATAAGAGATGTAAAAAAAAGTTTAAAAGAAATACCATATTAAAAAATAAAAAAATTCAAAAAAAGTGTAAAAAAAGTGTAAAATGTTTGGCAAAAAAGTTGGGTGGAGGGGGGCCTTGGGGGCTGGGGTAGGGGACTTAGCAACACTGTTCAAATGGAACTTGTGTATTATAACGACCACAGAGTTTTACCCTAAATCATCCTCTAAAATGTCTTAAACTGTTTCACCCAAAAAAATCCATAAAATGTTGGTTAACTTGTTTTCGCCCAAATAATCCCCTAAAAGTAATTTCAGAATGTTCCTTTTGTTTTGGCATCCTTTTGCGATGTCACATTTAAAATTCCCAGAAAACCATTTCCCATATAAAATGTATTCAATCTGTCTTGAATCTCGTTTGAATTTCTAAAAAAAAAATCTAAGGTGTTCCTAGTTACACTATTAAGGTTTCGAAAGAATATTAATTTGTCTCTCAGACCTAAATACCAGAGAAGCAATATTTAAAAATAGAATATTAATTTATGCCTCTTACCTAAAGATGAGAGAAGCCATATTGTTTCCTAATTCCCCTTATGAGACTCGAGAATTCCCCGTCGATTGTGCAAATCAATTTACAAGAAATCCTGTCCCCTTCGTAGATCAATACACTTAGAAACATCCCCTGATTGACCATGAAAAAGACTCGTGATCCCGTCCCCTTTATGGATCAATACCATTGATTCAGGTTAGGCATTCAGTGCGCATGTGCAAACTTCGTGCCGGAGTCAATAGGCTTAGAAACAGCCCCTGATTGACCTTGAAAAAGGTGTCATTGACCCTGCCCCGTTAGCGGATCAATACACTTAGAAACATGCCCTGATTGGCCTAGAAAGAAACACGTGATCCTGTTCCCGTTAGAATCAATAATCAAAAAATTGTTGTTGAACTTATGTCTACATCCATGAAAATAACAAATAAACTGACCGACACTCATAACCATCAAACAACCATCCAATAACAGAGCAGAAACCATGAAATAACCATGAAAAAACATCAAATAACCATCAAATAACCAGAAACCATGAAATAACCATATAACCATCAACATACAGAACAGAAACAACATCAAACAACCATCAAACAACAATATAACAATGAAAAAAAAACATCAAATAACCATCAAACATAAAATAACCATCAACAAACAGATAAAACACATGCATAAATTACGTATAGTTAGCATTCGTTAACCCATTCCTACTCATAACAGCCTTTATAATACCGATTTCAAATCAAACCATTGACTTTTTCTGTGATAGGGCGTCGTTATTGCTGGGTATGGGACTTCCTGCCTCAAGCATTAATTGACTCAAAGAGGACAGATTCTTTTTCCCTAGGAGGAGGAGGAGAGGTTGAAAAATGCAAACAAACTCATTTTTAGGCTAACATTATTTGGGGGGAAGGGGGTATTGTGTTTTTTGGCACAATTTCCCTCTGCAGAGTGCTTTGACTCACTACCAATAAAAGGCCAAAAAAAATATAACTGCAAAACTTAATATAGTCCTTCTTGTTTTGAAAGGGTATCGCTTTGAAATTGTAGAAGTACAAAAATTTCTAAAGTTACAATTTTGCCATATATACAGCCAAATCATTCATTTTAAAAGCGTACCCTCTTCTAATAATTGTGTATCCTGTCCGTTTCAACTGTAGCAAGAATTTTATATAATTTTTTAATTGGCAAAAATCATGCCAAACACTTCAGGAAAAATTTTGCAGTATATTTAACTGTGTTACTAAATATTTTATCACTTGTCGTCCCACAACCTTCACAGAATATTTTCGTTGGAAAAACATCCTTACTAGCTTCTTCTTATTTAAATAGGCCATAGTAATAAATTGCAAGTGCGGAGCAAATTTTGCTAACAGTAGCTGAAACGGAATTTTGACTGGAATGGGCATAAAGAGAATCATCATTTTATGGTTAATCTAAATATACCAAAATTCCTTAAGGTTTAAGGTATTCATTAAAGGTTTCAAGCCTGAGAATATTTTTCCAGATTTTCGGAAACGCAGGAAAAAAATAAGGAGGAATTAGAACTGTTAAAAATCTGTCTATAAATTTAAGGGGTCAGTGCTTGGATAACTCTATGAGAGTAACCGGGTGGGGCCAAAGGCTCAGAATTCATTTTTAGGCCAGCAATTTCTTACTGTTAGTAAAAATATACTTCGTATAAATAGGAAAACAGTGGGTGAGGGAGGATTGTGAAGAGATAACGAGTGGCCACACCCTAAAAACAACCGTTTCCCAAACAAACCCCGATAAAAAATTGAAAAATTACCACAACAACATTTATTCTTGATATTTCAAAGCCCCCCCCTCCTAAATTATAATCGGAATTTATCCGTGGATGATTAGCATTTTCTAAGAATCATTACAGAAAATTAAGATTGAATGCAAATAGCGGGGGAGGAAGTGACTGCACTCTCATTTATATTTGAAAGAGACCTGTAAATAATACAAATAAAAAAAAATGAGCAGATATTAGCAGAATGCGCCTTCTGGATTTTCTTTGCTTATGTTCCTTACCATGTTATTTGCTTGCACCACGTTCCTTGGTACCTTTCCAGAGCATGGCCTTATGAATGTGCTTGAAGCTATAGGGATCACCATGCTATTTGCGTACATTTTGTTCCTTTCCAGGCAAAGCGATCAAACATTTTTTTTTAATTATTGACGAGATTGTATAATTAAAGACATATCCAAACTGTGCTTCGTTCTGACTCAAAAATTGTCGAAGAGTAATAAGCTCTAGGCTGAAGGTACCTTGGCATATGGTGTTAAATCATTTTGCTTAAAAGCTAACTCTAATTGCAAAAAAGGATATAGTATTTGCGAATTGGACTGTATGACCAATCTTAATTGAATAATATGGAAAAAACAGAGCTTGATAACATTTGCGAATTGGATCGTATGAAGGTGGAGAAACAGGGTTAAACTCATTAGCAGTTAAGGTAACCCCGGGGTTGTTAACTCATAGCTTATTTATTATAAATTTGGAATACCATCAATCTATGAAAATGGTTAACAATGATAAAATGGTCTTGTGACTTGACCTAGATTTACTTCTTCGATGTGTTCTGGATAATACACAAGTGGCGTTTTAACAGTGTTGTCAATTTAAAATAGAGTCTAACGTTATAGTATACTAAAAAGTTGATACTAAGAGAGATGTTGATGGCCAGAAAAGAATTTTAATAAAGAAATTCAGAACAATCCATAGAAATCCTTACAAATCAATTAGTGAAGTGTATATGAGTACGAACCGTCAAGGTTCATAAGCACCTATGACCCTAACCACCAGGGACCTCAACCCCCAAAGTTCCCCTAACCCCAAACTCCAAGGGAGCCCCCTAACCTCCAACTTTTTTGCCACCCCCCCCCCCACTTTTTTTAAACTTTTTTATTATTTTTCTTTAACATGATGTATTTTTTCAACTTTTTTTACATCTCTTAGAATGACATGATACTTAAAACATAAAAAATTCACATTTAATATTTTCCAACTTCAAAATGGGAATGATATAGATATGTGTGTCGCGACTTTTACTGTTAGAAAAATAACGTTTGTAGTGACCATTTTTCATTTTTTTACATTTTTTTCAACTTTTTTTTACATCTCTAAATCATATCAGAAAAATAGAATGACACTTTTGATTTAAATTTTTGTCTCTCTCTCTATGTATGTGTCGTCGAGGAGTAAACTCTTTTTGTCTCTGTCTTTTTTGGTTTTTATGTCTGAATCTACTTATTTGTATGTGTTTTTGTCTCTCGCACTCTTTTTGCCTGTGTGTCTGGGCGGGTGTTTGCTTATCCCAATGCATGCCTTTCTGGGTTTGTGTGTCTGAATCTAAGTATTTGTACGTGTTTTTTGTCTATCTCACTCTTTTTGCCACGTGTCTGGGCGGGTGTTTGCTTATTCCAATGAATGTCTTTCACGATTTTTGTGACTGAATCTACGTATGTGTATTTGTTTTTGTCTCTCTCACTCTTTTTGCCTGTGTGTCTGGGCGGGTGTTTGCTTATTCCAATGCATGTCTTTCTCGGTTTGTGTGTCTGAACCTACGTATTTGTATGTGTTTTTGTCTCTCTGACTCTTTCTGCATGCGTGTTTGTATTAATATTCTACATAGCATTATTTCATTAAAAATATATTATGCATTATATTGTTACGTGTTCATTATTTTTAGTGTATGCTAGCATATGAAACGTTTAGAATGTCTATTAAAACATCGGAGATGTAAAAAAAGAAATTTGCATACATCTATTGTCAGACACATGGGATAACATTCAAAAAATCTAGGTATCAGAGTGAATAAATTTTTTCTATCAACATCTTTGTTAGATACATCGGATAAAATTGACTATCAGAGTGAATAAATTCTTTATCAATGTCTTTTGACAGATACGTTTGATAACACTGACATAATTCAAGTATCGAATTGAACAAATTCTGTATTAAAATTCTTTATCGTTATCATTTGTCAGATACGTCGGACAACATTGACAAAATCTATTTATTAGAATGAATAAATTCTTTATCATCATCAGTTGTTGGATATGTCATTATGAAAAAATTGTAAGTAATTAAGTATCAAACTCTTTCTTGAATTCACTTCTTGAATACACAATACAGAAATTTAATTCAGGAAATTATGAAAAAATTGAACAAATTCCTTATTAACATTCTTTATCGGTTGAATTCGCTTCTTGGACAAAACAATACAGAAATTTCACAAAATCTAAGCATCAGAGTGATTAAATTCTATATCGACAATCATTTCTCGGATACATAGGATAAAATTGACAAAATCTATGTGTTAGAGTGAATAATTTTTCTTATCAACATCAATTGTCAGATACATCGGATAATATTGACAGAATCTAAGTTTCAGAGTGAATAAATTTTTTTATCAACATCCTTTTTGACATACATCGGATAAAATTGATAAAATATAAGCACCAGAGTGAATAAATGCTTTATCAACATTCTTTGTCGGATAAAATTGACAAAATACAAGTATCAGAGTGATTAAATCCTCTATCAACATCCTTTTCTCGGATACATAGGATAAAATTGACGAAATCTAAGTGTAAGTAAGTAAAATAGAGTGAATAATTTTTTTTTATCAACATCTTTTGCCAGATACATCAGATAAAATTAACAAAATCTAAGTGTCAGAGTAAATAAGTTTTTTTTATCAACATCCTTTGTCAGTTACATCGAATAAAATTGACAAAATCTAAATAATATAGTAAAAAAATGCTTTAACAACATCCTTTATTGGATATGTTAAATAAAATTGACAAAATCTAAGTATCAGTGATTAAATTCTATATCAACATCCTTTTCTTGGATACATAGGATAAAATTGACAAAATCTAAGTTTTAGAGTGACAAAATTGTGTTTATCAACATCCTTTGCCAGATACATCGGATAAAATTGACAAAATCTAAGTGTCAGATTGATTAAATTCTATATCAACATCCATTTCTCGAATACATGGGATAAAATTGACAAAAGCTAAGTGTCAGAGTGAATAAATGTTTTAGCAACAACCTTTGTTGGATATGTTGGATAAAATTGACAAAATCTAAGTGTCAGAGTGAATAAATTCTATATCAACAATCATTTCTCGGATACATAGGATAAAATTGACAAAATCTATGTGTTAGAGTCAATACTTTTTTTTTATCAACATCTATTGTCAGATACATCGGATAATATTGACAGAATCTAAGTTTCAGAGTGAATAATTTTTTTTATCAACATCCTTTTTGAGATACATCGGATAAAATTGACAAAATACAAGTACCAGAGTGAATAAATGCTTTATCAACATCCTTTGTCGGATAAAATTGACAAAATATAAGTATCAGAGTGATTAAATTCTATATCAACATCCTTTTACATAGGATACATAGGATAAAATTGACGAAATCTAAGTGTAAGTAAGTAAAATAGAGTGAATAATTTTTTTTATCAACATCTTTTGCCAGATACATCAGATAAAATTGACAAAATCTAAGTGTCAGAGTGAATAATTTTTTTTATCAACATCCTTTGTCAGATACATCGAATAAAATTGACAAAATCTAGATATCAGAGTGAATAAATGCTTTAACAACATCCTTTATCGGATATGTCGGATAAAATTGACAAAATCTAAGTATCAGAGTGATTAAATTCTATATCAACATCCTTTTCTGGGATGAATAGGATCAAATTGACAAAATCTAAGTTTTAGAGTGACAAAATTGTGTTTATCAACATCCTTTGCCAGATACATCGGATAAAACTGAAAAAATCTAAGTGTCAGATTGATTAAATTCTATATCAACATCTATTTCTCAAATACATGGGATAAAATTGACAAAATCTAAGTATCAGAGTGAATAATGTTTTTTATCAACATCTTTTATCAGTTACAACGAATATAATTGACAAAATCAAAATCTAAGTATTATGAAAAATTGTAAGTAACTAAGTAACAAACTCTTTCTTGAATTCACCTCTTGGATGCACACTGCAGAAATTTAATTCAGGGAATTAGGAAAAAAATTGAACAAATTCTTTATTAACATTCTTTATCGATTGAATTCACTTCCATCAACATCCTTTGTCAGATACATCGAATAAAATTGACAAAATCTAAATATCAGAGTGAATACATGCTTTATCAACATCCTTTATCGGATATGTCGGATAAAGTTGACAAAATCTAAGTATCAGAGTGATTAAAATCTAAGTATCAGGGTGATTAAATTACATATTAACATCCCTTTCTAGGATACATGGGATAAAATTCACAAAATCTAAGTATCAGAGTAAATAAATGCTTTATCAACATCCCTTATATGCATTATCAACATCATTTGTCAGGTATATCGGATAAAATTGACAAAATCTATGTATCAGATTGATTAAATTATATATCAACATCCATTTCTGGAATACATGGGATAAAATTGACAAAAGCTAAGTGTCAGAGTGAACAAATTTTTCTTTATCAACATCTTTTGTCAGATACAACAAATACAATTGACAAAATCTAAATATCAGAGTGAATAAATGCTTTATCAACACCCTTTGTCGGATATGTTGGATAAAATTGACAAAAGCTAAGTGTCAATGTGAATAAATTTTTTTTATCAGTATCCTTTGTCATACATCAAATATAATTGACAAAATCAAGTATCAGAGTGAATAAATGCTTTGTCAGCATCTTTTGTCGGATATCTCAGATAAAATCTAAACATCAGAGTGATTAAATTCTATATCAACATCCCTTTCTCGGATACATGGGATAAAATTGACAAAATCTAAGTATCAGAGTGAATAATTTTTTTCTATCAACATCTTTTATCACTTACAACGAATATAATTGACAAAATCTAAATATCAGAGTGAATAAATGCTTTATCAACATCCTTTGTAGGATATGTTGGATAAAATTTACTAAATCTAAGTGTCAGAGTGAATAAATGCTTTATCAACATCCTTTTACGGATATATCGGATAAAATTGACAAAGTCCAAGTGTTAGAGTGAATAATTTTTTTTATCAACATCCTCTGTCAGATACATCGGATAAAATTGACAAAATCAAGTATCAGATTGAATAAATGCTTTATCAACATCATTTGTCGAATATGTCAGATAAAAAAGAAAAAAAAGAGAGATATGCAAAAAGTTAGGTTAATTTAGGTTCACTTAGAGTGGCGAAACTCTAAGTGAACCTGAATTAACCTAACTTTTTGCATATCTCTTTCACTATGACTGTGTTTCTGAGCGGGTGTGGTGCCATCTATAACCGGTCTAGTCTAAATTCAAAGTAACGACGCATGAAGTCAAAATGAATAGAACTTGGATTTTATTACTGTTATCTGATGTATCCGATAAAAACATTTTAAACGAATATATTCATTCTGATACTTAGGTTTTGTCAATTTTATCCGATATATCTGACATATGATGTTGATAATGTATTTAAAGGATGTTCATAAAGCATTTATTCACTCCGATACTTAGATTTTGTCAATTTTACTTCATGTATCCGAGAAAGGGATGTTGATATAGAATTTAATAACTCTGATAGTTAGATTTTGTCAACTTTATCCGACATATCCGAAAAAGAATATTGATAAGGAATTTATTCACTCTGATACTTAGATTTTGTCAATTTTATCCCATATATTCGAAAAGCATTTATTCCATCTGATACTTAGATTTTGTCAATTTTATCCGATGTAGCTGACAGAGTATGTTGATAAAAAAAACTTATTCACTCTAACAATTAAATTTTTTCAATTTTACCCCATGTATTCGAGAGGGATGTTGATACAAAATTTGATAAATCTGATACTTAGATTTTGTCAATTTTATCCAATATACCCGACAAATGATGTTGATAATGCATTTAAAGGATGTTGATATAGCATTTATTCACTCTGATACTTATATTTTGTCAATTTTATCACATGTATCCGAGAAAGGGATGCTGATATAGCATTTAATCACTCTGATACTTAGATTTTGTCAATTCTATCCGACATATACGACAAAGGATGTTGATAATAAATTTATTCACTCTGGCACTCTGATATCTAGATTTTGTCAATTTTATTCGATGTATCTGACAAAGGATGAAAAACTTATTCACTCTGACACTTAGATTTTGTCAATTTTATCCGATGTATCTGGCAGAAGATGTTGAAAAAAATTATTCACTCTAACACTTAGATTTCGTCAATTTTATCCTATGTATCTGAGAAAAGGATGTTGATATAGAATTTAATCACTCTGATACTTATATTTTGTCAATTTTATCCGACAAAGGATGTTGATAAAGCATTTATTCACTCTGGTACTTATATTTTGTCAATTTTATCCGATGTATCTGAAAAAGGATGTTGATAAAAAATTTTTATCACTCTGACACTTAGATTCGGTTAATTTTATCCGATGTATCTGACAAAAGATGTTGATAAAAAAAATGTATTCACTCTAACACAAAGGTTTTGTCAATTTTATCCTATGTATGCGAGAAATGGATGTTGATATAGAATTTAATCACTCTGATATTGATATTTGTTAGGTCAAGGTTCTTAGTTTTTTTTTTTTTTTCTTTATTATTATTATTATTATTATTATTATTTATCTTTATTATTATTATTATTAAATGAATTGATGAGAGATTAATTTTTTTTTTGTTTTTTAGTGTTTTTTTTTATTATTATTATTATTTTTTTTTTTTAGTTAATCTTTAACTAGTAAATGAGTTGTATGTACCCGCCCAGTCGCAAGTGCTTTTTGGTATCTTTCTCGGGGCAGGTATTGGCATATTTGTTAAATGTATTTTGATGTTAAATAAAATGAACTGAACTGAACTGATACTTAGATTTTGTGAAATTGCTGTATTGTTTGTCCAGGAAGCGAATTCAATCGATAAAGAATGTTAATAAAGAATTTGTTCAATATTTTTCATAATTTTCTGAATTAAATTTCAGTATTGTGTATTCAAGAAGTGAATTAAAGAAAAAGTTTGTTACTTACTTACTTACAATTTTTTCATAATGACATATCCAACAACTGATGATGATAAAGAGTTTATTCATTCTAATAAATAGATTTTGTCAATGTTATCTGACGTATCTGACAAATGATAAGGATAAAGAATTTTAATAAAGAATTTGTTAAATTCGATACTTGAACTATGTCAGTGTTATCAAATGCATCTGTCAAAAGACATTGATAAAGAATTTATTCAATCTGATACTTAGATTTAGTCAATTTTATCCGATGTATCTAACAAAGATGTTGATAGAAAAAATTTATTCAGTCTGATACCTAGATTTTTTGAATGTTATCCCATGTGTCTGACAATACATGTACGCAAATTCCTTTTCTTGCATCTCCGATGTTTTAATAGACCTTATAAACGATTCATATGCTAGCATACTCTAAAAATAATGAACACATAACAATGTAATGCATAATATATTTTTAATGAAATAATGCTATGTAGAATATTAATACAAACACGCATGCAGAAAGAGTGAGAGAGACAAAAACACATACAAATACGTAGGTTCAGACACACAAACCGAGAAAGACATGCATTGGAATAAGCAAACACCCACCCAAACACACAGGCAAAAAGAGTGAGAGAAACAAAAACACATACAAGTACGTAAATTCAATCACACAAACCGAGAAAGACTTGCATTGGAATAAGCAAACACCCGCCCAGACACTCAGGCAAAAAGAGTGAGAGAGAGAAAAACACATACAAATACGTAGATTCAGACAAAAAAAAACAAAAAAGACACAGACAAAAAGAGTGTACCCCTCGACGACACATACATAGTGAGAGAGACAAAAATTTAAATAAAAAGTGTCATTCTATTTTTCTGATATGATTTAGAGATGTAAAAAAAAGTTGAAAAAAAGTTGGATGATTTCGAAGTCAAAAAAAAAATTTCGTTAAAAAAAATAGTTTGTTTTTCATGAAAAAATATTGAATGAGAACTATCAGTCCCCATCAATAGGAGTATGGGTATGCACAAGAATAAGTTTTAAAATCTAAATCAAAAGTGTCATTCTATTTTTCTGATATGATTTAGAGATGTAAAAAAAAGTTTGAAAAAAATGTAAAAAAAATGGTCACTACAAACATTATTTTTCTAATAGTGGAACTCACGGCACATATCTATATCATTCCCATTTTGAAGTTGCAAAATATTAAATGTGAATTTTTTATGTTTTAAGTATATTACATGTCATTCTAAGAGATGTAGAAAAAGTTGAAAAAATATATCATGTTAAAAAAAATAATTAAAAAAGTTTAAAAAAAATGGGGGGAGCGGGGCAAAAAAGTTGGACGGGAGGGGGCCCCCTTGGAGTTTGGGGTTAGGGGACCTTTGGTGGTTGAGGTCCCTTGTGGTTAGGGTCATTGGTGCTTATGATCCTTGACGGTTCGTACTCATATACACCTCACTACTGGATTTGTACGGATTTCTATGGATTGTTCTGAATTTCTTTATTAAAATTCTTCTCTTGCCACTTACGTCTCTCTTAGTATCAACTTTTTAGTTTAATATAACTTTAGACTCTATTTTAAATTTACAGCACTGTTCAAACGCCACTTGTGTATTATACAGAACACATCAAAGAAGTCAAGTTAGGTCAAGTCACAAGATCATTTTATCATTGTTAACCATTTTCATAGACTGATGGTATTCCAAATTTATAATAAATAAGCTATGAGTTAACAACCCCGAGGGGTTACCTTAACTGCTAATCAGTCTAACCCATTTTCTCCACCTTCATACGATCCAATTCGCATATGCTATACCCTTTTTTGCAATTAGATTTAGCTTTTAAGCAAAATGATTTAACACCATATGCCAAGGTACCCTCAGCCTAGAGCTTATTACTGTTTGACAATTTTTGAGTCAGAAAGAAGCACAGCTTGGATGTGTCTTTAGTAAAAGACATTATTTATACGAAAACATGATTTCCTTACCCTTATGACTGAAACTAGTATTTCCTTGAATAAGACCACCCTTTGAACATGTAATATAAGGAAGTTTGAATATTGAACCAGGAAAGGAAAAAACATGTTATGATGATGGATGTACAAACTTGCTAAAGCACATATCATCTAAACCAGTCTGATTGCTATATACAATCTCGTCCATAGTTCCAAAACGTGTTTGATCGCTTTGCTTGGAAAGGAACATAATGTACGCAAATAGCATGGTGATCCCTATAGCTTCAAGCAAATTCATAAGGCCATGCTCTGGAAAGGTACCAAGGAACGTGGTGCAACCAAATAGCATGGTAAGGCACATAAACCAAGCAAATAGCATGGTAAGGAACATAAGCCAAGCAAATCCAGAAGGCGCATTCTATTGATATTAAACCCATGATAAATTTTAAATGGATAATAGCAGGGACTAATAGCTTAAATCAAGAATAAATGATCCCGTATTATAAGCAGCGCAATAGCGCTGCCTAAGTAAAGAACGATGTTGCCAAAATGTATTTCTTTTTTTTATTTAGACCAGGGCCCTTCGTATCGAAGGAGCTACTGTAGAAAGTACTAGTGCCCTTTTTCATAGTCAAATGTGACTGGAGGGTAATTAATCCCCCTCCAACTCCCACCATTTCCCAAAACACGTTCAATCAAAATTTCGAGATAGCCATTTTGTTCAACGTAGTTCAAAGGTCCGGGAATTATGTTTTTGAGAATGATAACCCCCACAGCTCTCAGGTCCAGGGTTGTTAGTTATGCCCTAGGGGTATATAAGGTTTGTTATTGAAGGTAATGTCGTGCAACATCAAAAAGGGCTCATTTGATTGGAAATTGAGAGGGCTAGTGCCCTTTTTAATAGTCAAAAGTGATCGGAGGGCAAATGCCCACCCACGCCCATCATTTTCCCAAACACTTCTGGTCCAAAATTGTGATAAAGCCATTTCGTTGAACATGGTTGATAGGTCCGGAAATAATGTTTGAGGACGACAACCCACCTCCCTCCACCCACACACCCACACAGCCCTCAGGGCAAGGGTTGTGAGCAATGCCCAGGGAGCATATGAAGCTTCTTATAGAAAGACTTCTGTAGTCGTAAAAACTTCAAAAATGGTTCATTTAATTGAAAATTGAGAGGACTAGTGCCATTTTTGCCCCCCCCCCTCCCCTACGCCCATCATTTTCCCAGACACTTCTGATAAAAAGTTTGAGATAGCCATTTTGTCCAACGTAATTGAAAGGTCCGGAAATTATGTCTTTGAGGATGACAACCCCCCACAACCCCTGAGTGAGGTTTTTAAGTAATGCCCTGGGGGCATATAATGTTTTTATAGAAAGAGTGGCCATGTAAACTTCGCAGCGGGCATGTTGGATGGGTAATTATTAACTATAGTACGCTTTTTAAGAGTCAAAGTGATCAGAGGGCAGCCCCGGCCCCCCCCCCCCCCCCCCCCCCCCCACCCCACACACAGAGACTAAGTTTTGAGATGGCCATTTTATTAAAATAGTCTAAAAATCATATAACAAGACTTTTGGGGTTGAAACAAACCCCCAGAGCCTGGAAGCAAGGGTTATAATCTATGCCCCGGGGGCATTTAAGGTTTTAACGCAAGGGATGGTTGTAATTACTTTATAGGTAGTTCATTTAACTGCCACCCGATAACTGTCGCGCCTCTACTGTGCAAGTTATCTGAATTGCTTGTTGTAAGTAGGCTTAGTGCTACATGTAACACGCCGGATAACCAATTTGGTTTCAAAAAGAATATGAGTAGAGAACACTTGCATTGTATGATTGCTAATTTGTTGATTGATGCCGATGATTCAAATGAGACACTGTATTTTGCCGGTCACGATGTCAACCGCGCGTTAGACTCCGGTGTGCACCCTCAGATATTGTTGTCTGCTTGGAAGCGTGGCGTGGATAAGTCTATTCTACGCGCACTGACAGTAAATTAAAAGCGCGTTTAAATGTACCGTGTGATAATGTTTTAGCCCTATCTTCTAGTCTTCTACTTACTTCGCCACCGCTATTCAATAATAGTATTATTTCACCGCAAGAACCGGTTCAGTCTGCATGTATCCTTAGAGGTCCCAATGTTTTGCTGATCGATTATGCCGACGACATTTTGAACGCGAGTAGAACACTTGTAGGGATCAAAGAGATTTTCTGTGTTTTGAGCACAGTTCATATAATTATCCAGTATGATTATTCTCTATCTCACCCATTATAAAAACCCGGACCGGGGTGCGAGTGCTCCGGAGAGCGTTTTTGCAGATACAAACATAAGCGAAGTCAGATCTTTTCATGGGTAGACAAGTCGGACTGATCTAATCGGAAACAAGTGGAAACCCGCTATTAAGAATAATGCACTTTGTTGGAAACAATCGAAAACAGACTAACCCGCATTCCCGCTAATGCAGAAATAAGTGGGAGGAGCTTTTTGTTCGGACCGAGAAAGAAGACCAGAAATGATCTGCGATAAGCTTACTGGATAATTATATGAACTGTGGTTTTGAGTAAGGAGTACGGTAACATAGGTCTTTCTTTCAATCCCCAGAAGAGTGAAGTTCTCGTATATAATAGCCGCGTTAAAGATAGTGTACCAGTTGAAGTTATTTTCGTAACTTATATGATTAAGTCTTCGTCTAAGATTATGTAACTCGACCCTCCAATATGTAGCGATCTTAAAAAATCTCACGATTGCCTTGTTTCGTTGTTCGCTGTAAAGACACGAAGAGCTTATGGAATTCTCATTTCAATGAAGTGCCACTTTAACCGTTTTCTACTCTCAATGGTGTATAACGCTTTTGTTTTGCCACATGTGCTAGCCCAATCTCCGTTTTGGATAATATTTACTTCGTGTGATCGCCGCAGCATTTGGTCTACTTTCTACAGATATGGCAAGTATCTACTTCGTCTTCCAATTTGGATGAGGAATTCGAAAATATCTCTGAAGTATGTTATAGCCGACCGGCTTATAGCTGTACTGAATTGCCGTGCTCTATTTGCACTGATCCCCA